>NC_056743.1:192486132-192628632 GCF_019279795.1 Protopterus annectens
AAATTTGTAACAAGAAATTCATAGCCTAGCCCTTCTCAGCTTTAGTACACTGGATATATTAATGACCTCATTGAGACCAGGGGATTTTGCAGCATTAAGTAAAAGCTGCCATAAAAGTTCTTTATATTCAAGGCGGGCTTCCCAGTCACCTCCTCTGGCATCCTGGGTTACCTGTTCAAGAACCATAAACTTAAGTTTCATGTTAGGGCAAGAAGCAAGATGTTTAAAAAAAGCATTAGTGTCCTTCTTTTTTGTAATGTCATATTGATGTTCATAAATTCTTTTTCTAAGGGGTCTCTCAGTCTTCCCTATGTAGAAACTGCAACATTCAGTGCATAATCCTAAGTACACCACCCCTTTTGCTCTGCAGTTGTAATATCGGTCAGCGCCAAATCTAAATTTTCTAGATGTAAGATAAAAAGAACTATCAATCATGATAAAGGAACACTGCTTGCATGCCCCACATTTATAGGTACTAAAATTAGGGGAACAATGCCTTGAATCTGATAGATGCTTTCTTTCAAATAACCCTTTTAGGTTAATATCCCTTCTAGTCACAAATTTGGGACGTTCCTGGATTATCCCTGTAAAGTCATCATGTATGTGTTCCACCAGTTGGGAATTCTGTGAAAATGTGTGAATAAAACTATTATGCAAGTTACAGTATTCCAAATTCTCAAACTGCTCAACTTGCTGAAAGCCACTACCTAACAGCGGAAAATACTTGGTTTGTCTATTATCTGTCGCTTCTTGGGCCATGTTGTTAAATGATTTTTTAGTGTTTTCACTATTTGAACTTTTATTCTGCATTTTCGTATGCATACTTTTCACTAATTAACTGCCTTCTTAAGTGGATGTTTGTTGAACTAATTAAGTACCATGTGATCAGATGCTTAAGTATTTAAACTTTTCAGTCACACTACTTTTTATTTGAGAAAGCCAGGTATTTGCCTGGCGAAAGCGATTGATTTATTGACATATATATATATATATATATATACATATATATATATATATATATATATTTATATATATATATATATATATATATATATATATATATATATATATACACACACATACATATATGTGTATATATATATATATATATATATATATATATATATATATATGTATATATATATACACACACACACACACACACATATATATACATATGTATATATATATATATATATATATATATCCTCCCTTATTTTCACATCCACTTCTAAGGCAGTACCTCAGAGGGGCCAAAAACATTAGGCCTCCCAGGACAGCACCGACACCAACTTGGAACCTCAACTTTGTTCTGGAAAAACTTACGCTGCCATCTTTTGAGACAGCTTTTTCAGCTGATTTAAAGTTTATATCATGGAAGACGGCCCTGCTGCTAGCAATTACTTCAGCCAGAAGAGTCTCAGAGCTACAGGCACTAATGGCAGTAGAGCCTTTCCTCATTTTTCATCAAGACAGAGTTTCTCTACGAACTAACCCCTCCTTTATGCCAAAGGTGGTATCCTGTGTGGCTTTAAATCAAACAATTAATTTACCCACCTTCTTCCCAAATCCACAGAACAAAGGAGGAAGACTCCTGCACTCCTTGGACATTCACAGGCAAGTACGTTACTACTTGGATAAAACTAAGGTTTTCAGAAAATCTGACCAGCTTTTTGTATCCTATGCCGCAGCATCACAAGGAAAGGCTATCTCAAAACAGACCATTTCCAAATGGATAGGACATTGCATACGTTTTTGCTACACCCATCATGGAAAACCAGTTCCTGCTAGCATAAGGCCCCACTCCACCAGGGCAGCAGCTACATCTACAGCCTTCCTCAGGTGGGTGCCAACCAAGGATATTCTGGAAGCTGCAACTTGGAGTTCAGTACACACCTTCACCAAACACCATCACTTACCACTTTACTCTAAGTCTAGAGCTGGCTTCGCCACTGCAGTTTTGCAGGGCCTTCTAGCCTCCTCTAACCCTCTTTGACTCCACCTCCCATCCTTAGCTTTGGGATTCGACCCAAGTGTGATGACTGCAGCAGGGTAACACGATGAACATAGTACAGTTTTGTACCTACCATAAATGTAGATGTTCGAGTGTATATACTGCTGCAGTCCAGGTTACCCTCCCTCCATTCCCTCTGACCTAACTGAAACCTGTCAATACCTTAAAATCTGATACAACCTTTGTGGTGTATTTGCTTATACCTGGAGGGATGTTTTGTTTGTGCTAAACTTTTATTATTGGTTCTATCTACTGACCACCTTTTGAGGGGCACCTGACATGTGAGGCAAGAAAAACTGAAGAAAATAGTGTTGGATGCCTCTTATACACCCCTGGCGCACTGACGTCAGGGAAGAAGCGACAACAACTGACGCCGGACCAAGGCTTTGGAATTCAGGTCGCCTGACGACAGGATAACTCAAGTGTGATGACTGCAGCAGGGTATACACTCAAACATCTACATTTATGGTAGGTACAAAACTGTACTTTTTACCTACATAGAATGCAGGGCAACAGGTACACAATGCCAGATAGACTACATGTTCGGTGTTGCAGTTGGCTACTACCTCAAACTGAAAACTTTGTGAAGTAACTGGATGAACAAACATATTATGTTTGTAAATATAGGAACAAAAGTTACAATTATTACATGAAAATGTACCACTTCTATGGGAGTTATTATTTAAAGCTTCCAACATATTAGGATAGCATAGAATTCTATGCAGATTTTTCTTATTCTTAAATAAAAATTGTGGATTTTCACCCACAATTTCTTTAATTGATGCATCAACAGTCAAGACCTTCCAATGCTTGTAAATAATTTCTCTGACATCATTAAAGTCATTTGTATAAAACGTAGAGAACGTCTGTATGACTTTCACATCATTACTTGTATTCCCAGGGCTAACGCATCTAGAATACATGTCTCTACCAGTTAGAAAAATATAGAGAGGCTCTCTCACTTCTATATTGTTCAATACTTCGATAGTAGTCAGATATTTCATATATATTATAAGATCTGGCTAGCAGTCTCCCTTTAAGATCTATTAGTTCATTCTCATACCCTTCTTGAGTTGGATTAAGTCTTGAAGCTCTAATAGCTTGTCCTTTGATGATATTATTAAAGACAAACTTGAATGCTCCTTCTATGTAACAGGGTGTTCCTATAACAAGATTTCCTGTACACACCGGTATTAAGTTTACCATTACTCAGTCTCTCTATATAAACATCATAGAAATTTATCTTATGAGTGGATTCATCCATTGTAAATTTCAAATCTGTGAGTGAGTTGATTTCATCAAAGAAAGTATACAATTCACTTTTACTACCTGTCCACAAAAGAAAAAGATCATCTACAAAACGTTTGTAGAAGATCACAAATTTCTGGTAACTATGTAGCGGGAATAAATATTCCCTTTCCCATATAGCAATAACCAAATTGGTGTAGCTATTGGCATAAGACATGCCCATAGCTACGCCATCTTTCTGTATGAACATGTCACTGTTAAACACAAAGACATTATTTTCTAATACTATATTAAGTAATGAACATAACTCTACTTTAGAAGGTGTAAACTCAGTATATTGCATAAGATACTTGTGAATGTTATGTATACCTGCTTGGGTAGGAATGACAGTAAACGATTTTAACATCTAGTGTCACTAGAAAATAAGATAGGGTGTCTTCTGTTGAGTCCAGTTTAACATAACAATCTAACAGAAACTGTTTTGTATCTTTAAGAATATATGAATTCTTATCAACTAGGGGCAGTAAAGATTTTTCAATGTAAACTGAAATTGGTTCGGTAATCCAACCCCTACCAGGAACGGTCGGTCTCATCAGAGGGTGGGTTGGGTCCTTATGTATCTTTGGTAAACCTTGGATAACAGGTAATAAGGGATGCTCGACCCAGAAAAAATTAAACATCTCAACACTGATAATTTCATTTTTCTTTAAGTCTTCTAGGGTGTTATACACCCACATAACATGGTCTTGGACCTCTTGCAAGAGAATAGGCATATAAAACTTCTTTTCATCAAGCATTTCATGCATGAGTCTATTATATTCAACCATATCCATTACTACTACTGGCCCGCCTTTATCGGCTGATCTAATAATAATATTCTTGTCATTCTTCAGTCTGTTCATTGCTAATCTCTGTCTATATGTTAGATTGTCTTTCTTGTGTATATGGGAATAGTTCCACAGATTATAGACATCTTCTTCAACCATTTTACTAAATGTATCAAGTAAAGGATGATAGGAATAAATGTACTCGGTTTTGAAAAACGTTGACTTTCAGAGTTATTCTTGGACTTTACAACATTTTTTGCTATTTAACTGGTATTCAGCTGACACTGGAGACTTTATTTTTTGCTGGTTTACTCCTAAGCGTTATTATCAATTTTTGTGTATATATATATATATATATATATGTATATATATATATATATATATATGTATGTATGTATTTTATATATATATAATATATACATATATACACATATATATAAATATATATATATATATATATAAAATATATACATATATACATATATATATATATATATATATATATGTATGTATGTATATTAGATAAATATAGAAATAGCATGCAGCCACTAGGTTTCCAGTACTCAAGCTTTTCCTGTGATGGGAACTATCTGCATGTGGTCATTACTCCAGTTGTTATGTGCTTGTTAACAAAGACGACATCCACTTATAGTGTTTTCATGCCATTGGTCTCTTGATCCTATAGAAAATAACTGGAATTTCTTCCACTTTGGTGCCATTAATATAATTTTCTTTTCTTTTTTTGAGATTTTTTTCAAATTATTATTAAATTTTGATTTTTTTTTTTGTTCTTTAAAGCCGGATTGTATTTATTGCTTAGATGAAATGGAGTTTATAAATTTTGCCATTAGTTTAGTCTAAACAGTGTTGGAGACCTACAGTGACTCTCCCATGCATGCATTACTTTTCACTCGTTTTTTTTTTTTTTTTTTCTTGCTGTCGACCATTCCCCACTCAGCTACTGCTCCTCTTCCTTTATGGTCTTCTGTTTGATTTTCTCTTCTCACTCCATTTTCTCTTCACTGCTGATCCTGGACATATTTCTTCATCAGGCAAACTTCTTAAATGGTAGAGGCTTAAAGCTGCTTTATTTGAGGCTAGGGAGTGAGATCTTTTCAAGGGATGAATAGGCAGGAAGGAGCTATCATCCTCCTGCATCTAGTCAAAACATCTCTTAGAGGTAAAGGTATTCAGTGACGTCAGATGTGCAGGCTATATGCTTCTACATGCTGTGCACAGGGCATGTGTTACTCCCACTCACTGAAGCTGTTTTTCAGGACCCCTGGCCTGAATTTGGAGTTGCATGAACAAAGAAATATCCCATAACTTCCTCCCAAATGAGTGAGCTAGTAAACTGGTGCTTGACTCTTTCCTTCCCAGCTAATCCATTTGATGGCTAGAGCTCATTTTCTAACAGGGCATTGGTGGCAGATAACCTGGCTCTGTTTCAGAGAGCCAGCTCTGCTTTCCTGTTCATCTTCTTAATTTTTCCATTCCAAAAAAAATGTCCAGCTCTTTGAAGTCAAGTGACCATTCATGGCATTGGCATATTATAAAATACTGGCATAAATTACTTGTTTGTATATTTGTTATATGTACCCAGTCATTCTTAGTGCATATGCCCCAGTGCAGTATGACATCAGCCTAAGAACTAGCACTAACATGATGATTAAATATATTTCACTAAGTATAGTCTGTTAATTTTAATTTGAGATTTGTTTGGAAATATTTTGGTACAGCTGCACTAAAAATTTGGCAGCTGGATGAGTGCAGGGTGTATTGTATTTTTAAGGCCCTTTTGCAGAATATCCACATCATTTGGGGATTCAATAATGGCTTCCAGTTTGCAGTCATCTGCTTAGTTTGTTAGCCAGAGTCCCTCAGTGTTGGCCTGTACTTCAGAGAAGTAGATGCCAAACAAGAGCGGTCCCAGGACTGATCTCTGAGGTACTCCACTTGTTACTTGTCTGGAGCTTGATTTAGAGTCAGCTACTTTTACAGTCTGGGTTCTGTCAGTAAGCCAGTTGGTAACCTATTGAGTGACGTAGGGATTTATGCCCAGCTTAGTAAGTTTATCTATGATTCCAGAGTGGGGGATGGTGTTGAATGCCTTGGCAAGGTCCAGATAGGCTGTGTGTACTGCCTTACCCTCCTCCACAGCTCTGGAGACTGATTTGAAGAAGTGAGTCAGGTTCAGGAGACAGGATCAGACCTTCATGAACGCAGTCTGGGTGGGTTCCAGTGTTTGAAGGTTGCCAGTGCCTTTGTTTATAAGTTCCATGATAATACGTTCCATGGCCTTGCAGATCAGGCTTGTCAGACTGATGGGACGGTAGTTCCCAGGATCCAAGATGGAACCCCCCTTGTGGAGTGGGATAACTGTAGATGTGCGCTACTCAGTGAGCACGACACCTGAGGTGAGGCTATGATTAAGCATGACACTTAGTGATGTGCCAGTTAATTCTGTAGTTCATATAGTACACAGCCCGGGATGTCATCTACTCCCATGGATGCTGTATTCTTAGCATTGGACAGTGCGATTTTTACCTGTGTGGCCGTGATTACTGGAATTTGGCAATTGTTCTTTATTGACCCTTTAGGGGGTGAGAGGGGGGTGAAGTTGGCACTGAATCGATCTACCAGGATATTGGCACTGTCCTTGGGATCAGTATATTTAATGCCATTCTGTTGTAGCCCAAAGCAGATCTGAGCATTGCCATTTAGATTCTTGACATAGCTATAGAATGCCTTGTGGTTGTCTTTGGATTTTTTGACAATTTTATTTTCTTAACTACCTTTGGAGGATTTTATGAGGCATCTCAGCTTCTTACGGAGGCTGGTAAGGGAGTTTTTTTGCATCCTGGGATTTTCCTATTTTCTACAACAGTTTCTTTCTTCTGTTGTATAGTTTGTTTATGACAGGGAACCACCAGATTGGCTTCCATTTTTTGGAGGAGAGCATCTTGGTTCTATTTGGGATGGCACGATTGATGCACGAGTGGATGTGCTTGTACAGTGCTTTAATGTAGAATTTAGCAGTCGAACTTTCATTTCCCATCTGCATGGGTGTCATGAAGTTTGTCACTTCTGACTTGAATAGAATAAAGGCCTTGGATAAGTTTTTTACGTATGTTTCCTTACTGGGGGGTGGGGGTGGGATGTGGATGTCAAAGGTGATTAGCTTAAGATCAGACCTAACCAACGAGGGGGTGACCACTGGTGTGGAGCATTGATTTCCCATGTTGGTAATGACCAGGTCCAGGATGTTGGAGCCCCTGGTGGGACTATGGATTAGTTGATCCAGGGCATTGAAATTTATGAATTCCAAGAACCGTTGGGCAAAGGTGTTGATACACGAGTAGTTTTCCCAGTTAATGGCAGGGTAGTTGAAATCACCCAGTATTTAGGGTGTTTGGTTATATCTTAATATTTTCCAGTATGTTTAGAAAGGTATAGTGAGAATCTTGGGGCATGGTGGGGGAGTTCTACTTCATAAGAGTTGGACCACCAACGGACTCTGGAAATTACAGACCTGTTGGTCTAACATGCAAATCCATAGAACAAATTTAACATGAAAATCAGTAAAGACCTTGACAACCTTCAGACACTGGACCCAACCCATTTTGGCTGTGTTAAGGGAAGAGCATGCCTACTTAACCTTGTGGTCACCAAGGCAATGGATGAGGGGAGGACTATGCATGCTACCCATCTGGACCTGGCTAAGTCAGTCGATACAATACCCCACTCAAGTGTAGTTGATAAACTTACTGAACAGGGTGTAAACCTGTGCATAAATGGCTGGATTGCCAGCTGCCTCTCAGACAAGAGCCGGGAAGTCTGGATTGGTGATACCACCACTATTAAGAGACTGGTCACCAGTGAGGCATCCCAGCGCTCTGTCCTGGGAATGCTCCTATTTGACATATATTTCTCAGAGGTAAAGGCTAATGTCAAGGGCCTTTGGCTGACCAGGTTTGCAGATGACTGCAGATTGGGAGCTTTCATAGATTCCTTCCATGACACAGACATTTTAAAAGAAGGTCTAACACAGACATATGACTGGTGCCTAAGTCAAGAACTAAAACTCATTGCCAAGAGATGCATTATAATGCCTTTTGAGAAAACTACCACCCAGGCTAATTACTGCATTGATAAGACGCCCCTAAAAGTTGACCCAATAGTCAGGGATATGGGAACATATGTAGGCAGTAATCTGGCCTTTGATTAAAATGTGGCCAAGGTTGTAAGAAAATCATTCTGTGATTCCCAGTTTATAACTAAGGGCATGGTATCCGGGTCCATGGAAGATAGTGCCACTTTATTTGAACCTTATTAGACCCATGATTCGGTGTAACGCTCCCTTCGGCATGTACGTGATCAGATATATGCAACAGTTGGAATGTCAACAAAGGTTCCTTACTAGGAGAATCCATGGTATGCACACATTGTCCTGTACAGATCACCTTAAAGCTGTCTCTCTATACTCTGTCTCCTGCAGGTTACTGGATCCAGCTCTGATGGACTGTTTGCACATCTGCAAAACCAACAGGATCAGCACCACTAGATCCAAGGATTTAAATTTTGCTTATGACATAAATAAGAGATGTTGGCAAGACAGAATTGTGTCTCAGAGGATCCCCATGCTCTGGAGTAGGCTCTCCATCCATGTGAAGCAGAGTCCATCCTTTACCCTATTTAAGCATAACCTTGATTAATGGATGGGAAATAGGAAAGTCATCCCAGGTCTGGCCCCCATGTCTCTGATAAAGGCAGACAGTATTGCTCAAACTAACATACCCCCCCAACCCCACATAACCTCTACAAATTTCATAACTGTCATATCCCCTCTTAGTAAATCCCCATGATTTGTTAGGACACATTTGGGTTGGATTGCACAGCTTGGCTTTTAAAGGACATGGTGGTTGGTAGCCTATTATATAAAATGGGGTTCATATTCCGTTATCGAAAGATAACATAATCGAATGGCCGAAACATCAAAGTGGCCGCATTTAGAAACTTTTATTGTGGGGGGCTGTGCCCCCCACCCCACTAAATATATATTCCAACTCTGAGATCACACTACAGTGAGAAAAGGGCAAATATCTCAATCTTCTCTGTACTGCGATCCGACAATTCAAACTTCGAAATGCGGCCGTTTCTATGTTTTGGCTGATCGATTACGTTATCTTTTGATAACGTAATAGGAACCCTATAAAATGACCCTATAAAATGAACTACCATAGTGTTTAAAATTGAAAATTTCTCAGGCATATTTGTTGAGAATACACAGAAGGATAAATGACATTATGCATAATTGTGCAACATAGTGCTTGTGTGGTGTTTTACATCTTTGCCTCATTTGTAAAAGACTAAATCTGATGTCTTTTTCATTCTTTCTCAAGGTATGGGGTTATGGATCTGACTTGATTGCATTCTACAGACTTGGGATCTAACTTTCAAGCTCCTTCCTGTAAAAATAATGCTCTAATCCATCCCCAGTACCTTAGATCTCATTTGTCACCATCTTGCACAGGCGTAGATCCTCTCTCTGTGCATTTTGTCAGGCCTTCTAGGTTCATTGTCAGTGCTTTTTCCTCTTAAAAATTTTTTTTCTCTATTTTCTGTACTTTATATCTAAATTAGATTCTTCCGTCCTCTTAGATTTTGGGTTTCTTTCCATCAGTTTAATTACTTTCTTCTTCTTCTTTCAGCTTTTCCCAGTTAGGGGTCACCACAGCGGATCACCTGTCCGCTTATGATTGGCAGTAGAGTTTTTATAATGTCGAGTTGCCAACCCGGCGCCCAACCTTCCACGGAAGGCACACACACACATGCACTCACACCTAAGGCCAATTTAGTGTGTCCAATCCACCTACAGCATGTCTTTAATAAAGTAATTTCTTGAGTAGCATGGTTGGTACTCCTTTTCTTTTCTCATCCCTTTTTTGACAGGGTATTCTTTGCTACCATGCTACAGTTTGTTTTATATTTATATATATATACATATATATATATGTATATATATATGTATATATATATATATATATATATATATATATGTATATATTTGTCTTCCTCACTGTTGTGTCTTCGGATCCAACCTCAGATCGGACTCGCCACATTCACAAGACTTTAGGATCCGAGTATCGAGCTCCTCCCTTTTCCATAATACATCATACCTTCCCTAACTCCTCAGATCTTGTTTGCCGCCATCCAGCACAGATGTGGTCCATTAGTCCCGAGCATTTTTCTTAACTGTGAGTTGCTATTTTACTGTAGTTTTGGCTCGTTTCTCTTGTTGTAAAAGACTAGATCTGAAGTAGTTAACTTCATTTGCTCAGCAACCTGTGGGTATCGGATCCAATTCAGATCTGAGCCGGCAGAATTCCAAGCTAAAAGATCCAAGTTCCAAGCTCCTCCCCCATACCCATAATGCCCTGCCATTTCCCTCTAACCCTCAGGTCTCGTTTGCCGCAGCTTCTGTAAGCTTATTAGAATGAGCACCAATAGTGGTATCGTGAGTTAGGCCTTTTTTTTTATATATATTTCCTGTCAAATCTTTCTATACCTTTTTGTGACTGAATCCCTTATAACTCCTTTTGTAAGTTTAGCTAATTATAACAAAACTTTCTTATTTTTTTTAGCTTTTTTCCCTCCCCTGCCTGTGTGTGAAGGTGTGTGAGTGTGGGCCTTTTTCCTTTTCTAGTATGTCCGAAGGCCCCAAAGCTGTGTTCTCTAAATGCTCCGAGTGTGGCCATAAGCTGTCCCCAGCGGATGGCCACACTCAGTGCGTTATTTGCCTGGGGGTTGACCACCTCTCTTTGGGCTGCACTATTTGTGCAGCCTTCAACCCCAGGGCTTTGAGGGATAGGAGGACGAAGTTAATCCTCGTGGGCCTTTTGCCCCCGGATTCCACTTCGACCTCCACCTCTGTGGCGCCAGCTGCGGCTGCCCCACTTGCTGCTTCCGATCCCCTGGCCGGGACTCAACCTCCCTCTTTGGCCCAGGAGTAAAGGGACGGTAGAAAGAAAGACAAGAGGGGGAGAGAGAGAGAGGGAAAAAGATAGGCACCGCAGCCACAAGAGACGGTCTGAATCTGTCCTTTCAGGTCCGCCGTCCAAGCAGCTTGCCTCTCCCCTCAAGGTCTCCAGGTCTTCCCCCTCCCGGCTTCGTTCACCACGTTTCTCCCCGGAGCCGGTGGAGGAAACCGCCTTTGAGATCGTCTAGGCGGCCTTCCTGGCCGGCCTCGGCGGCTTCGTCCAAATCTACAATTAGTTTATCCGACGCTGACATGGACCGGATGATGCGTCGATTTCTGCAGGCCCAGATGCAGATGGGAGGGAGCTCGACCCCCTTTTTCACCCCCATTGCTCCTTCTCCGACCCGCCTTCGGGTTTCGGAGCCATCGGATCCATCTAGCTTCGGAGCCGGGGTGATGTCGGCGCCGACAGTGGTTTCTACTTCGGCGCTGACTATACCCTCGAGTCTGTCAGATTCTTTTTCGGATCCGAGCTCTCGGGGCCATGGGTTGAGCATCTGATCCGGAGGAGTTAGCGGGCCTTCGGCTCTGTTGAGGTCGGAGCGCACTGCTCTTTCGGATCCGATCGGATCATCTCCGGCGCCGATCCACTCGTCGGATCCGAGGAGACTGCTTTCGGAGCCAAGAGAAAGCAGTTCTCCCTCGGCGTTCAACGTCGTGGAGAGGGTTCATTCGAGGGATTCGAGACCCCAGGCTCTTGCTATGGATCCACCTGCCATTCCCTCTCAGACGGGCCTGTCCTCCATCATCCGGACCCAGGGACAGCCTGCGCCTACGTCCCAGATAGTTCCCCTGGAGGAACAGGACATTGTTGGTGAGGCCTCTTCGGACAGCCTCCCCGAAGAGGTCCCTCACAAACGGAAGTGGAAGAGGAGGCACTTGGACTCACCCGAGTCTCTCACGGAGGACACAGACGTAGAGGAAGGGGAAGGTTCCCCAAGGTCACCCCCCCCGAAGACGTCTCCTTCGGAGACATTATGGAAATGTTATGCATTAGTGGGGGGTGGTCTGCCCAGAAACCTTCCTCAGATGAGTCTGTGTTTCTGGAGGCATTTGACGCAGGCCCATCTTCTTGGGTGTCCCCTCCCGCCGACCCCCTGGTAGACCTCATAACTACCAGGGCATGGAAGGAGCCGGACACTGTCGAGCCAATACCTAAGAGACCAGACAGGATCCTCAGCCCTCCCACGGACATGACAGTTTGGAGCAAGGATGTCCCAGTGGATGCCATGGTGGTGGCGGCTGCCACTAAAAAGGAATTAGCACAGGAGAGTTCCTCGGTACACCCTCCAGACAAGGAGTCTCGGATGATGGACCGTTTGGGAAAGCGGATGTTCTCTTCAGCGACCTTCTCTGTAAGGTCACTGAATTATATGGCACACGTGATTCGACTCCAGCGGGACCTGATTAAGGAGTACGCTGGGACCATGTCGGCCGAGGACAAGCAGACCTTCTCGGCTCGAATGGCCACTCTCAAGTCTATCACCAACACATCTATGCGGCTTCGTCTTATGTAGACAGGCCTGGCTCCGTCTCTGCGATTTTGTGGAACCCTTCAAGGCTTCCTTCGCGAACACCCCTTTTGACAGTTCTACGCTCTTTGGCAGAACCCTCCGCAATACGCTCCTCCAGAGCAAGAAAGACAGGAAGACATTGTCTGCTGCTGGGATCCGCTTCTCGGCTCCTCAGAGGTCCTACTCCAGGAACCAAAGAGGACAGAAGAAGATGTGGTTCCGGAAAGCTCAACAATCCCGTTTCGCTCCGGATCCCTCGTCCTTCAGAGGTAGAGGAGGACATGGTGGACGCCGGCCCAGGGGCAGAGGGGGTCCGAAGAACTTTGGGTCGAGAGAACCTTTTTCGGATTGACCCACGCAGCAGCCCTGAGGGGCTGCCCGGCTGCTCCTCTCTGGAGGCAGTCGGGGGGAGCATCTCGGAATACCTAGCGAAATGGGAGTCCATTGCAACAGATCGCTGGGTGCTCCAAATCATATCCAGAGGCTGTTCAATTCCTTTCCTATCCCACCCTTCCCGATCAACAAAACTCCTCGATGTTCCACCCGATCAGAGGGAGGCAGCAGCATCAGAAATTCGAGGGCTGCTAAAAAAAAGAGCTATCCAGCATGTTCCTCCAGAACAATCCGGATCAGGCTTTTACTCCAGGTTCTTTTTAGTGCCAAAAAAGATGGGGGACTTACGACCCATTCTCGACCTGTCAACACTGAACCTGTCAGTTGCCAAAGAAAAATCCGGATGGTCACAATTCAATCCATTCTCCCTCTTTTGCAGGAGAACGACTGGATGTTCTCGATAGACCTCAAAGATTCGTACTACCACATTCTGATGGACAGACGATCCAGAGGGTTCCTCCGCTTTCGGCTGGGAGCCAGCCATTATCAGTTCTGGGTCCTGCCCTTCGGTCTCACCACAGCCCCCAAGGTGTTCACCAAGGTCATGGCAGTTGTTAGGAGCCACCTGAGGCTTCAGGGAATACAGGTCTTTCCATACCTGGATGACTGGCTCCTAACCGCCCCCACCAGGCATCAACTCTGCTCAGGCAGGGACCTAGCTCGTCACCTAGGGATCACAATAAACCACCAGAAATCCTCTCTTCAACCTACTCAAATTTTGGACTTCATAGGGGCCAGGATAGACACTACTCAATCCAGAGTCTTTCTAACAGCGGACAGACTTCACAGTCTAAGCCTTCACATTCTAGACCTCTTACAATTGTCAGCCCCCCCCCCAGCGGAACTAGTCCTGAGGGCCCTGGGATCCATGGCAGCGGCCATCAATCTGTCGCCCTTCGCTCGCCTGAAGATGAGAATCCTTCAATGGACATTACAAGTTCAATGGTCCATTCTCTTTCACCCCCTGTCTACTCCTATTCCCCTCAGCAGGATTTGCAGGGAGTCACTTCTTTGGTTGCTCTGCTCCAGCCGCCCTTTTGTTATACCCCCTCCCCAAGTCACGGTGACCACGGACGCATCTCTCCTCGGGTGGGGGGGGGGGCATTGCATGGGCAGATCCGTCCAAGGCACATGGACTTTCACAGAGACCTCACTGCATATCAGTGTCCTGGAGATGAGGGCGGTGCTTATAGCGTTGCAGGCTCTCTATCCCCTTCTTCCTCCAGGAACTATTGCACTTCAAACAGAAAACATGTCGGTAGTCTGGTACATAAACAAACAGGGGTGAACCAGATCCTATCCACTGTGCAAGGAAGCCATGAGAGTATGGGAATGGGCGATATCCACCAGCTGCTTTCTCATAGCAACGCACATCCCGGGTCGGTCAAACATCTTGGTGGACAGGTTGAGTTGGATGATCCACTCACCTTACGAGTGGTCTCTGAATCCAGCAGTAGCGGAGCAAATCTTCCTCCAATGGGGTCAACCTTGCTGCGATCTCTTCACCTCGCCTTCGAACACAAAGTGCAGCGAGTTCTTCGCTCTGATTCCCCCACCAGTGGAACCCCCAGAGATGCTCTAGTTCATGCTTGGCCATCCGGTCTTCTGTATGCTTATACTCCTCTTCCATTGATGATAAAATTCTTGCAGAAAGCTGGTCGATTGGGGAGCAGAGTTATCCTCATAGCCCCATTCTGGCCTCGTCAAACATGGTTCCCTTACCTGTGGTCTCACCTAGTACATCCTCCCTGGATCTTAGATCCCAATCCGGATCTGATCTCTCATCCTTTAGGATTGAAGACCCCCGACCTGGATTACCTCAAGCTCTCAGCTTGGTTGATCCAGTTCCCCTAATGGTTAGGACTCCCAATATATCTTCCTCGGTTAAGGCCATCCTGGTGTCCACCCATAAACCGTCTACCAGGAAAATCTACAAGAGTAAATGGAAACGTTTCTCTGTCTGGGCGGAGCATAGGAACTTGGACCCCTTCATGGCTCCCATCCCAGCAGTTTTAGACTTTCTCTCTCACACCTTTGATCAAGGAGCTAGTGCTTCTACTATTAAAGTTAAGTTAGCAGCTATTTCCCACTACCATGTTGGAAACAGTTCAGAGCCCCTAGCGTCCTCCAAGATTTGCAAAACATTCATGAAAGGTACTTTTTTGTTAAGACCCCCTATTAAAGATGCAGTGCCTCCATGGGATCTTACCCTAGTTCTTCAAGCTCTGACTGGGCCTCCTTTTGAACCTGCAGCTTCAGTCGACTTAAAATATGTATCTTGGAAGATGGCCTTTCCTGATTGCCATTACTTCTTCTAGAAGAATATCAGAGCTTCACGCTCTTTGCAGCAAACCTCCATACATCATCTTTCATAAAGACAGGGTCTCCCTCATGACTAATCCCTCTTTTCTGCCCAAAGTGGCTTCAGAAGCCAGCATCAACCAGTCCATCAGTCTACCTGTCTTCTTTCCAAATTTCCAAAACAAAGGAGAATACAGACTTCATTGTCTGGATTTTCACATACAGTTATGTTTTTACTTAAACAGAACAACAGATCTTCGAAAATCTGATCAACTTTTTGTTTCCTTTGCAAAATCCTGTCTGGAGAAGCCAGTCACTAAAGTAACCTTAGCCAGATGGATTTCCCAGTGCATTCTCCTAGCATACAAAAGTTCTGGTCGTCCGGAGCCCCTGAGAGTGCGAGCCCATTCTACCCGATCTATGGCTACTTCTGCTGCTTTCTGGTCAAGGGTTTCTTTGGACGACATTTGTTCAGCAGCTACTTGTGCTTCCTTTCATACTTTTATTGCACACTATAAACTGGATTTAATATCCAGAGGACGTGCATCATTTGGCTCCGCAGTGCTCCGGAATATCCTTCCATAAGGGCCTCCCAAGTTGCTGGTAGCTGGGGACTCTGTCCCACAGGTTGCTGAGCAAATGAAGTTAACTACTTCAGATAAAGAAGTTATGTACTCACCATAACGTTCCATCTGAGTAGGTAACTTCATTTGTCTGCAACCGACCCTCCCTCCATCCCCCTGACCCTTAGTTCGTTACCAACGGATCAGGATATGTCTTTGTTCACTTGACATCACTGGAACGTATTGTAATCCTTTTCCTAGGTTATAGAATTTCTATTGCCTTTTTTCTGGCAAACTCGATCTGAGGGTTAGAGGGAGATGGCAGGGCATTATGGGTAGGGGGAGGAGCTTGGAGCTTGGATCTTTTAGCTTGGAAAGCTGCCGGCTCGGATCCGAATTGGATCCGATACCCACAGGTTGCAGACAAATGAAGTTTCCTACTCAGATGGAACGTTATGGTGAGTACATAACTTCATTTTGTTGTTCTTTCTTCACTTGTTTAGCTATCCTTTACCTCCCTTCCCAAGTTAGTCTGCTGGCATTAGGGTCTTGTTCTTTCCTCCCTACTCTTGCCCTCTGTAGTTTATAGTGCTGTTGGCACTTTTCTTCCTTTCTACTTTTCTATATATAAAAAAAAAAATTCTTTGTCTTCTCTCCTTAGCGTGTATGTGTGGGTCAGATAAACTGCCTTTTTTTCTCTGTGTGAGAGTGAATTCCTTTTCCACAAAATGTCAGATAAGCCTACAGGTTTTAAAAGATGCACCTCTTGTGGGCACAAATTTTGAAATTCTGATGCCCACAACAGTTGTGTCTACTGTCTTGGGCCAGGACATTCGAACGCCGACTCCGTTACTTGCATAGCCTTCAAACCTCATGACCATTCAGATATAAGAAATGGTCTTTTGCCTTTTTCTGGGGCTCAAACCCCCTTCAAGCCTTTGAATTGAAAAGACCACAAGAAGTGAGCTCTCCCAGTTTCTCTGGGCGCTTTGTCTTTTCAGGCTGAAAAAAGGCCAAAATTATTGGATCTGACAATGTCTAAATCATCTTAAGATCTGCCAGACTCCAGTACAGCATAATCTGTCCTTATATCCTAACACTTGAGATACCAGTGAAGCCTCGGATCCAGCAGACATTTTACTGATCCAGAGCAACTCTTCCCCGGTCAGGCCTCCCTGGGATCCTAAGCCTTTGAATCAGAGGTCTCTCAGCCATACCCCTGTTCAGTGCAGGCCATCCTCTTCTGTTCTGACTTCTCTTGTCACACCATCATCTGCTAAG
This sequence comes from Protopterus annectens, assembly GCF_019279795.1. Taxonomy (NCBI): domain Eukaryota; kingdom Metazoa; phylum Chordata; order Ceratodontiformes; family Protopteridae; genus Protopterus; species Protopterus annectens. The sequence continues at coordinate 192,503,313 of NC_056743.1, forward strand.
TCCACACATTTGTTAGCATCCTCTAGGTCTTCTCAAAACTTTTCCCAATCAGAGATGGACTGGATGATGTGAAGTTTTCTCAAAGCTCAGATGCAGATAGGGCTCTGTCCCACCCTGGCTCTGTAAGAGCGCCAACACCCATGCTACAAGCTCCTCTTCAGATTAGACCTACTGTTTCGAAGTCCTAGGATCCAGTTTGTCTGAAGAGAGAGTCATCATCTGATCCAAGAATGTTTTTCTTTGACTCCGTCTGTTTTCTGGACCAACTGTGCTCTGATGCCCTTGGATCACAGTGGGTCCCTGATCCGAGATGTTAGTGTTAGCTCTGAGGGTGTTGGCTTTGGTTCTTACCTGGTCAGATCTGTTCCTTCCTCGGGGGGGGGGGGGCCTTGGTTTTTGACAACTCAGACCCGACTTTGTCTAGAGGCTTCGGATCTGGGGTGGACTCCACTCTCTCTTCTCTGGTGACTTCAGCTCCGATGGAGGGGGGGAATTTCCCCAACCCCGTCAGCCTACTAGGTAGTAGACAGGGCTTTAGTTAGACCTAGAGATGCAACTCCTCCTCCTACAGATCCTACCCAATCATTATATCATCCAAGGTTTGAGTCCATCCATCCTGCCATTGGTCAGCCCAGCCCCAGTAAGCCTCCAGACTACTTCCCCGCAGGGGTCCCCCCTTCTTCCATTTCTTCCACTGACCATCCCACAGAGAAGGTTCATCAGAAGAAAACATGCAAGAGGAGACATGGACTCCCCATTGGAGTCCTTAACCAAGGACACTGATTTTGATGAAGGAGAAGGATCTCCCACATCTCCACTGGGCGTGGTCTCCTTCGGAGACTTCCTTGAACTTCTGAGGCAAAAAAAGTGACTGGTCCTCCCAAAGTCCTTCTTCCGAGGAATCTGTTTTCCTGGAGGCTTTTGAGGTGGGCCCTTTTATACCCTGAGTGACTCATTGACTTAGTTTCCCACCACATTTGGAAGGAACCGGACACAGTCAAGCCGATCCCAAACATCCTGATAAGTTCTGGAGTCCTCCCTCTGACAGCTTCCATTGTTGCAAGGGTGTCCCAGTTGATGTTATTGTGTCAGCAGCCATGAAAAAGGAGCTCACCAAACAAAGCTCCTCTGTTCCATCCCCCAAACAAGGAATCTCGGCCCTTGGACAGACATAGAAAGCATCTGTATGTCTCAGCCATCTTTGTGCTGATGGCATTGAAGTACTTGGCACATTTTACATGTCTGCAGAGAGATTTGGTCAAGGGGCTAACCAACTCTGAAAGAGACTTTGTAGGTGGAGAACCTTAAATAGGTTTTTATCCAACTGGCAACTCTCTCTTCCCTTACAAATTCCTTGGTGAGGCTGATTTTGCACTCTGCAGAAGACACCTTATGATTTGCTGATGCAGGCATAGTCATTAAGAAACATGCCTTGATGCGGCTTTGCGATTTTGTGGAACTCTTTAAGGAGTCTTTCATGGCTCTTCCTTGTTTGGACCATCGATAAGAGAAATGCTTGTCTGCAGCGGAAAAAATAGACAGACCTTGGGATCAAGTTTTCTATCACCCAAAGAACCTTTTAAAGAAATCAAAAAGGTAGGAAGAAGACTTGGTTCAGAAAATCTCAAGGACCTTTCCAGGACTCACACGGGGATACCTCTTCAGGGGCAAAGGAGCTCGTTTCAGTGGCAGACACCACCCCAGAGGCACGGGGCTCCGCAGAATCAGGGCTTCAGTGAACCATTTTCCGATGAGCCCTACCAGCACTCCTGAAGAGCTGCCCAACTGCCTGTCTCTGGAGGGAGTCAGGAGATGTACCTAGATGCCTGGACAAACATAATGCTTGGGTGCTAAAAATAATATCCAGAGGTTGTTGTATTCCCTTTCCCTCTCACCTCCAAGTCTCAGGAGGGTACACCCTGACATGCCACCCAGTCAGAAGGAGTTTGTCATTTGAGAAATACAAAAACTTCTAGAGAAGAGTCATCCAAGAGATCCCGACTGAAAAATGGGGTACTGAACTTATCCTTGCTTTTTGATGCCAAAGATACCATGGGACCTATGACCAGTACTGGATCTCAGCAACCTCAACCTGTATATTAAAAGTCGAAGTTCCCGATGGTTATGCTTGAGTCCATTCTGTCACTTCTACACTAGGATGATTGGATGTGCTCTATAGATCTGCAGGACTGATATCGCATCAAAATGAACAAACTGTGCAGGAGTCACTTGCGCTTTCAGCTGGGGCCAGTCATTACCATTTCAAAGCACTGCCCTTTGGACTCACCACGGCCCCCTGGGTATTTACCAAATGTATGGCAGTTGTCGCAGCTCACCTGAGACTAAAATGATTCTAGGTGTTTCCATATTAAGACGATTGGCTCCTCACTGCACCAACAAGGCATCAGCTGATTCAACCCAGGGATTACCTGCTACAGATCTTCTATGCCTTGATCTATGATCTTCTATAAACTTGACAAAGTCAAAACCAACTCCTGTGCAGAGTATAGAATTTATAGAAACCCAAGTAGCGTCCTTACCTCTGCATCGCATAATTTGTCTGAGACGACAGGTCCAGGACTTGTTGGATCCCCCATCTCCTTCATCCCAGTTAGTTCTCAGAGCACCGGGGTCTGTGTCACCAGTCATCATTCTAGTACCCTTAGCAAGATACTGTATGCAAGTCCTACAAAGGACCCTGGCTGTTCAATAGTCCATTCTTTACAGCCCCTATCTGCTCCTGTCAGACTAACTCCAGTATGCAGAAGTCATCTCCAGTGGTGGATACAATCAAGTGACCTGTCGCTGGGCAGATCATTCTCTCTCCCCCCTCCAATAGCCACAGTGACCACACATGCTTCCCTTTTGTGGTGGGGGGACATTATCAGGTAAAGATTGTCCAAGGCACGTGGTCATAGCACAAGACCAAGCTGCATATCAGTGTCCTAGAGAGGAGAACAGTCCTCCTAATGTTGCAAGACTTTCAGGACTTTCTCCCTCTAGGGACTATTGCATTTCATACAGGCAACATGTCAGTGGTCTGGTATATAAACAAACAAGGAGGATCCCTATCCTATCCATTATATAGAGAGGCTGTGAGAGTTTGGGAATGGGCAATCTCTTCAAGCCACTTTCTAAGTGCAAAGCACATTCCCGGGAAAACCACTGTGGTAGCAGACAGTCTCAGCAGGTCCATTCTGACCCCTCACGAGTGGTCCCTCAATCAAGCAGTAGCAAACCAGATTTGTAGCTGTTGGGGACAACCTTGCTGCAGTCTTTTTGCTTCTCCCCTAAACAACAAATGCAGCAAGTACTTTGCTCTGATCCTCCCAAAAGGGCAGTCACCGAGGGATGCTGTAGTCCACAATTGGCCTCCGGATCTCCTTTATGCTTAGCCCCCCCCCCCCTTCCCTTGAACCCAAAGTTTCTACAGAAAGCCAGCAGGCTGAAGTGTTCAGTTATCATTGCCCCCTTCTGGCCTCGTCAGGTATGGATGTTCATCGTGTTACACTGCTGCAGTCATTACACTTGGGTTATCCTGCCGTCAGGCTGTCCCGCAGTCGGCCAGAGTTCCAAAGTCTTGGTCCGGCATCAGTTGCTGTCGCTTCTTCCCTGATGTCAGTGCGCCAGGGGTATATAAGATGCAGCAGACTCCATTTTCTTCAGTCTTTCTTGCCGCGCGGTGCCCCAAGCAAAAGCAGTTAGCAAGTGCTGGTCAGCTGACTCCTGAGATTTTCGAAGTCGAATTTCAGATCCGAAGTCTTCAATAAAGCTAAGTACCCCGTTGGGGAAACTTTTTTCTTGCCTCAGACCGATGTCAGAAAAAGTTAATAATTGTATTTCTTGTGGAAAGCAAATACCTCATAAGGACTTCCACTCTTACTGTATTCCATGCCTAGGCCCTGATCACGACGCCACTGGTTGTCAGTTTTGTGTTAAATTTAACAAATGCACTATAAAACGACGTTTTGATTTTGCTTTGCACTATTTTGGCCGAAGGTTCAATTATACTATGCCGTCGGATCAACCAACTACCGCAATTCTCAAAAAACGCAAAGACTAGGATAAAGACAGGCATTCGAGGTCCAAAACCGACGACAAAGCCTCTTCTAGGCCAGTCGCCGGTTCTCAGTGAGGTGCTTTCGCAGCCCCTGACACCTGCTATCTCAGAGCCACAGGCCGCCTCCGACTCCCACGTGGAGACAACTAGGCCTCTGGAAACTCAAGGTATTGGGCCTACAGAAACTAATCCCTCAGATGGGTCCGGAGCCGCTGAGCAGGCATCGGCTTCTGAGGGTGTTTTCAGACCTTCACAACTTACCATTAAACCAACAGCCAAGGCAAAAACACCATTAAAGACAAAGAAGCAAGTACAGCATTCTCCTGGACAGTCCTCCATGCCTAAGAAACAGATGCTTAAAATGGCCGAAGACCTCATTACTCTAATCAGGGGTTCCCATCCCCCTCCTAAGAAAAGGCCTAGGCAGGATACAGACTATGATTCCTCTGATCAGGTTTCCATTTCCTCTGATTCCTCTTCAGACCAGGGATACTCTCTACCCCCCTATGAGGACTCTGATGCTGAATAATCTATCCCTTCAGCCTCTCCTCCTGAGGATTACTCTTTTGGGGAAACTTTACATACCATGAGGGAGCATTTCCATTGGGAAAGTCAGGATTATTCAGAATCCAAGAAAAGGCTCAGGGACTTCCTTTTATTGCCTCAGCACAGGCCCCTGGCTATTCTGCCTGTGTTAGATATTGTGGATGATGTGTTCTCTGAATCCAGCTTATCTCTTGATTCTTTGCCCCCTGCACCAGCCAAGCCAGATAGGTATTATAGAGTCCCTGACTCTCACAAGTTTCTTTATAAGAACCCTTCTGCCTACCCAGAAACCATTTCCCAGGGTCCCAAAGGGGTTAAGGCTTCCATTGCAAAAATTCCAGTCCCCTCTGACAGAGATTCTATAGCATTGGATAGATGGGGGAAGAAAGTTTACACTTCTGCAACTTTAGCAGTAAGGGCTTTGAATTGCCAGTTTCACATGCTTAAGTACCAACAATATTTAATGGCTCAGTTAAAACAGAAAATGCTTGCAAGCTCAGAAGCTCCTGACTACAAAAAAATGCAGGATTTATTGCATGCAGTTGAAGAGGTGGGAAAACATACTCTGCAATGTGGTTTTGATTCTTTAGAGGCCTCTTGTAGAGCCGCAGTTACAGATTCTGTGATTCGAAGAAATGCTTGGTTAAAAGAACAGAGTTTACCTGATCATGTTAAGGCAAAATTGTTGGATGCTCCTTTACAACATGATACCTTGTTTGGTGTTAAGGCAGAAGAGGTGTTAAAGAGAATGGAGGATAAAGCTAAATGCAAACAGTCAAGTATTTCTTACAGGTACAGCCACCTCGATTTAGCAGAAATTGGCCTACAAAGAATTGGTCCTTTCTAGTGTCAGAAAGGCCACAGAGAGGCAGATACAGACGCCCAAGAGGCAGATCTCAACCCCAAGGCTCTAACAGACAACGACAGTGGGGTACCTCAACCATAAAAGGAGGTGAGGACAGGTCTCAACCTTATAGGAAACAGTCCCAATGACTTCCCCCTTCGTCTGCCAAACACTTCCCTTTTGGCAGCCCCCTTAGGGGGAAAACTAGCACTTTTTTCACAGAATTGGCAAACAATCACCCAAGAGAAATGGGTTCTGAATATTGTGTCTTAAGACTACAGATTCCACTGTCACACTTCACCAAGGCTAAAAGGAATGCCAAACCTGCCACAAAATCAATGGGCAGAGGCTCAAAAACAAATTTCAGCCCTCATGGACATGAGAGCTATTCAAAAAGTACCACAGCAGGAACAAGGACAAGGATTTTACTCAAGACTCTTCCTGGTCCCCAGAAAGGACAAAGCCTGGAGACCCATACTAGACCTTTCAACTCTAAATACTTACCTAGATGTTCCGAAATTCAAAATGTTGACACTACAGCAACTTCTTCCCATGCTGGGCAAGAAGGCTTGGCTTGTTACCTTGAACCTCAAAGAGGCAAACCTGCATGTCCCTATCCGATAAGATTGCAGAAGATACCTCAGATTCAAAGCTGGTACAATGCACTACCAATTCTCTGCACTGCCCTTTGGCTTATCTACTGTGCCCAGGGTCTTTACAAAGTGTCTGGCACCAGTAATTGCATTTTGCAGACAAAAAGGAATTCAAATATATCCATACCTGGACAACTGCCTCATTCAAGCAGAGAGAAAGGACATTCTTCTAAAACATCTGGTGTTTGTAAAAAAGTTGCTAATTTCTCTAGGGTACACAGTAAACGAAAATAAGTCAAAACTAGTGCCCTCACAACAGATAATATTCCTGGGTGCCAGCTTAAATACAACGGCCCAGATGGCTTATCTCACGCCAGACAAGCAAGGACAACTGACTCAATATTTTCAATTACTGGCAAAAAAGTCCCATCTCCTTGCAAGAAAAATTCTGCAGGCCCTGGGATTCATGGCATCCTGCATACTACTAATACCATATGCCAGACTGCATATGAGGAAATTACAATGGTACCTAAAAAATGTTTGGACTCAACACTCTCACAGTTTAGAAGCAGTAATACCAATAATTCCCTGCCTACAACAGGAGTTTCGATGGTGGGCATAGGCATGTCACCTCAACAAAGGTCAGCCTTTCACTCTACCCACAGCCAGACAGATTCTAACAACAGATGCTTCGGATTACGCCTGGGGAGCACACATGGCAGGAAAATGTATTCAGGGCAAGTGGACCACAGACCAAATGCATCTTCACATCAATCAAAAAGAGATGTTGGCTGTTCAAAATGCCCTAACAGCTTTCAAGGACCTTCTGCATCCAGGACATTTATTATTAAAGACAGACAACACCACAGTAATGGGGTACACAAACAAGCAAGGGGGCACTTATTCGTATCCCCTATGCAGGCAAGCTATGACCTTGTGGAACACAGCTCTAACTTACCAAGTTCATCTGCAGGCACAATTCCTGCCAGGAAAGAAAAATACTCTGGCAGATGATCTAAGCAGAAATATCATGGACCCTAACGAATGGAAATTGAATCCAGAAATCCATGGTAATGCAAAAATGGGGATGCCCAGACATAGATCTTTTTGCCTCCTCACTGAATTGCCAACTACAAAAATTCTGCACAAGGACTTAACCACACATAAGCATGGAAAGTGGATGCTCTTTCGTTCAGCTGGAAAAGCCTAAAAGTTTATGCCTTCCCACCACTGCCTCTCCTTTCAGAGGTACTCCTAAAAGCCAGACAAGAAAAAACACAGATGATCCTGATTGCTCCAGACTGGCCACGTCAGCACTGGTACCCAATCTTAAAGAACTTCGCTCAAGGCCTACCATGGATTTTGCCTCAAATTTCACACCTTCTGACTCAACAAAACAATCAGATCCTGCACGGTCAGCTCAAAACCCTAAACCTGGCTGCATGGCAGATTCATTAGTCAAACAGGCAACACCTCTCTCTAAAGCTGTTATGGATGTCATTTTGGAGGCCAGGAGGCCTCGCACCAGGAAAACTTACTCAGAAAAATGGAAGAGATTCTGTGCCTGGAACCAGGCTCAAAGCCTTGACCCTCCTGTCCCAAACATTCCTCAGATTTTACAATACTTAACTGAGATGCTGGGCAAAGACCTATCCTTCTCATCAATTAAGATCCACGCCTCTGTCATTTCAGCACATTACAACACAGACCCTCCTTTATTCTCTCATCCCTTGCTAAAGCAGTACCTCAGAGGGGCTAAAAACATATGACCGCCCCGGAGAGCACCAACACCAACTTGGGACCTCAATTTTGTTTTGGAAAAACTGACCCTGCCACCTTTTGAGCCAGCCAATACAGCCGATCTAACATTTTTATCATGGAAAACAGCTCTGCTCCTGGCAGTTAACTTCAGCACAAAGAGTCTCAGAGCTACAGGCATTAATGGCAGTGGAACCTGTTATAATTTTTCATCAGGACAGGGTTTCTTTAAGGACAAACCCTACCTTTATGCCAAAGGTGGTATCTAGTTTGGCTCTTAACCAAACCATCCATTTGCCAACGTTTTATCCAAACCCCCAGAATAAAGGGGAGAAACTTCTGCACTCTTTGGACATACACAGGCAGCTACGCTTCTACTTGGACAAAACAAAAGCTTTCGGGAAAACTGAGCAACTGTTTGTAGCATATGCTTCAGGATCACAGGGCAAGGCTATCTCCAAGCAGACTATTTCCAAATGGATAGAACACTGTATTCGTTACTGCTACACACAGCATGGAGAAACAGTCCCTAATAACATTAGGCCACATTCTACCAGAGCAACAGCCACTTCAACAGCCTTTCTCAGAGGAGTACCAACCAAGGAAATTTTGGAGGCTGCAACTTGGAGTTCAGTGCACACCTTTACCAAGCATTACCACTTGCCTCTTTACTGTAAATCCACAGCAGGATTTGCCACTGCAGTTCTGCAGGGCCTCATAGCCAATCCTAACTCTTTATAGACCAACCACCCAACCTTAGCTTTGGGATTCTACCCAAGTGTAATGACTGCAGCAGTGTAACACAATGAACATAGTACAGTTTTGTACCTACCCTAAATGTAGATGTTCGAGTGTTCACACTGCTACAGTCCAGGTTACCCTCCCTCCATTCCCTCTGTCCTAGCTGGATTTATCTATACCTTTCTGTCCTATACAACCTTTGTGGTGTATTTGCTTGTAACTGAAGTTATTGCTTTTATTTTTTATATATGTTTTATTAGCAATATGTATTGCCTACCTACTTGGGGGCACCTGACATCTGGGGCAAGAAAAACTGAAGAAAGTGGCCTCGGATGTATGCACTGACGTCAGGGAAGAAGCGACAGCAACCGATGCTGGACCAAGACTTTGGAACTCTGGCTGACTGCGGGACTGCCTGACGGCAGGATAACCCAAGTGTAATGACTGCAGCAGTGTGAACACTCGAACATCTACATTTATGGTAGGTACAAAACTGTACTTTTTGCATAAATATATAATACAAAATGCACCGTTTCACATAAAATTAATATTTACAAAAACTTCAGCTTAGAAAAAGTTAGCATATTGTCAAAACATTGCATTTGCATGATAGTACAGCTAATATAAACTATCCTTATAAGAAATTGTAGTGTAGATTTTAGAACTGTTTTACCTAACATTAATTCAGTTTGTGCAGCTGAATTGCAGTAACACATAAAAGCATGGTAAATGACAAGTATGAGTTATTGTTTATACACACATGGTGAGATTGAAAAAGCAGTCTCTTAGGAATTAAAAGTATTTATCAAAAGAGAAATAGTAATAAAATGAAAGTAAATTGTAGTATACTGGAAGAGTAATCCCATTGAAGGTTGTTTAGGCAAATTGAAAATGTGGTTGGGGGATTGTGAAGGAAAAATAAAGAGGTTTATGGGGAAGGAGGGAGTATATAAAGCAGATGATAAGAAGGCAGGAGAGGAGAGTGATAGAAATGTTCTCTTTATAAGGGGTCTTTCATTGATGTTTGGAGAGAATTAGCCTTGCAGTTGTGATTCTTAAGGTTAGCTTACCCGGGTGTGGAACATGTATAAAGACAGGTGTTGTTTAGGCACTGTTTCGTAGGATCATAGGAGGTTACTAGGCTTGCGACCCGGAGGTCATTTCAAGGCTAGCAGTTTCACCCCAATGTAATACCATGGAAATGTTAGATCTGAAGTAGTTGGCTTCATTTGGTCTTCAACCTGTGGGTTGCGGATTCATATCGGATCAGACTCAGCTGCATAACTAGCATCTGATCTGAGCTCCAAGCTCATACCCTTACCCATAATGCCCCATGTCTCCTTTCTTACCCCAGATCTCGTTTGCAGCTGAAAAGTAAGCATCATGCTCTGTGTTTTTTCTGGGTAATGTGTCAGTTTTGGGCCTTTTTCTCTATGTTTAATCTTTCTAACTCTGTCTCTACTTTCTACCTCCCCACCCTACGTTTGGTCGTCAGTTTAAAAAAAAAAAAAAAAAACTCTTCTCCTTTCTGTTCCTTTTCTCTAGCTTGTGTGTGTGTGTGTGTGTGTGTGTGTGTGTGTGTGTGTGTGTGTGTGTGTGTGTGTGTGTGTGTGTGTGTGTGTGTCATGGCAGCATGGCTGATACCCCAAAGCCATGTTTTAGGAAGTACAGAGAGTGTGGTCACACTCTGTGCGTGGTATGTCTTGGGGCTGCTCATCTGCTTACCTCCTGTCCTATCTGTACGGGGATTAAACTTTAAGCTTATTTTGAAGGGCTTACTTCCCTCCTCGGGGATGGTAGCCCCCACAGCCCCGGCTTCTGCATCAGCCTCAGCTTCTTCCCCTTCTCTGGCCACTGGGACTCAAACTCCTGCCAAGAGGTTTGAGGAAGGGGAGAAGCTGAAAAAAGATGTGCCTAAGAAGCTGCCTGATCGCTCGGCTCTGGCATGGCCTCCACCGAAAATTAGGCAAGTGACTAGACCAGGATCTCCCTGACTCCATTCTCCCAAGTTTTCCCCTGAGCTGGTGGAGTCCCGGATCCATTCTCCTGTTTGGGCATCCCCTCGTCAGCAGTTCAGATCAGTGTCAGTATCCTCCTCCTCCCGCTGCACCCGGAGCCTTAGTGAGGCAGAGATGGATAGGATGATGCTGAAGTTCATCCACACCCAAATCCACATGTGAGTCTTGCCTGCCCCCGCTCCCTCCGGAGCGAGGAGCTCGCAATCTTTCTTTACCCTGATTACTCCCTCTCCAATCTGACCTTTGGTTGTGGGCCTGTTGATCTGAGGACCCTCGAGGTCGGCGCTGATGGTACCTTGTACCTCGATGTCAGCCATTGCCTTGAGCGTGTCGGATCCGAGCTCTCAGAGCCGTAGCCTCGGCGTAGAATCCGAGCAGTTGCTATTGGCTCTGAGTGAGTCGGAGTGCAGTCTTCCCCTCGGCATCTCCACTCCTGGAGTCTCGGCTCTGACTTCCCCGTCAGGTCAGAGGGGGATGGCTCCTACTGGCACTACTCAGGATGTCCTTTCGCCTTTGGCCTTTGACGTGGTGGAGAAGGTTCTCTCGATGTCATTGAGGCCCTTGACCATCTCGTCCTCAGACTCCGCTTTGACTCGCTCTCTTTTCGGTATGGCCTGACCATCTTGCCATCTCAGGGACAGCCTGATGCTGGTTTGCCTCAGGAAGCTCTCGCTTGGGAGAAGCAGGATGTTTACGAGTCCTCCCCAGAGATTCCCACTGAGGCGATCCCTCGCAAACGGACATGCAAAAGGAGGCACTTGGACTCCCCACTAGAGTCCCTTACTGAAGACACTGATATTGGAGGAAGGGGAAGGTTCCCCCAGTCATCCCCTGGGGATGTCTCCTTTGGAGACATCATGGAACTCCTCCACCAAAGGGGGAGGGGGGTGGTCTGCCCAAAAACCAACCCCAGACGAATCAGTGTTCCTAGAGGTATTCGTCGCAGGCCCATCTAATTCCTGAGTGTCCCCTCCCGCTGATCCCTTAGTGGATCTCATAACATCTCTGATGTGGAAGGAACCAGACATAGTGGAGCCCATCCGAAAGCGCCAGGACAGAATTCTTTGCCACCCTTCGGATAGGACGTATTGGAACAAAGGGTCCCCAGTTGATGCTATGGTGGTGACAGCTGCCACTAAAAAAGAGCTCGCTCTGGAGAGCTCTTTGGTCCATCCTCCTGACTGAGAGTCGTGGAAGATGGATCATTTCGGGAAGTGTGTGTATGCTTCAGCCACCTTCTCAGTAAGAGCACTGAATTACATGACACGTGATTCAGCTGCAGCATGAACTAGTAAAGGAGCTTGCTGAGTTGACCCCTGAGTCCATGTCAGGGAGAGACAAGAAGATGTTTACTGCTCGAATGGCCACTATGAAGTCGGTCACTAAGACATCCATGCGTCTCCTTTCCCATGCTACTGAAGGAGCAGCTAGGGCTGCCAGCAGGTGAAATGCCTTGTTCCAGCTATGTCAGTTCTTGCAACCCTTTAAGACATCATTAACCAGTGCCCCATATTGATGGTTCTTCCCTGTTTGGGAAGTTGGCATGTGATACTTTGGTCCAGAGTGAGAAGGATGGGAAGACACTGCCTGCCGTCGGATCTACTTCTCCACTCCTCAAAGATTCTTTTCTAGATATCAGTGAGGGGGATAAGAAGATGTGGTTCTGGAAGTCTCAGTTGTTTTCCCCGGACACTCAGGACTCACCATCTCCTAGAGGCAGAGGGGGTTATGATAGACGCTGCCTTAGAGGCAGAGGGGGTTCGAGAATTTATCAGTCTCGAGAACTGTTCTCGAACAGACACGAGCAGCAGCCCTGAAGGGCTGCTCGACTGCTCCTCCCTGGAGGCCATCAGAGGCTGGTTATTGCTATACCCAACAGAATGGCAGGCCATAACAACAGATCGTTGGGTGTTGCAGATCATATGCAGGGGCTACTCAATTCTATTCCTTGAACCACCCCTTCAACCAAAATACCTTCCAAAGGAAGGAAGCAGCTCTAGAAATAAAAAAGTTGCTAATAAAAAGAGTCATCCAAACTGCCCCCCCCCCCACCCACCCACCCACGACCAATCCAGATCAGGCATTTATTCCAGGTTCTTTTTAGTGCCAAAGAAAATGGGGTACCTAAGACCCATTTTGGATCTATCCACCTTGAACCTGTCAGTTGCCAAGGCAAAATTCCGGATGGTCACACTTCAATCCATTCTGCCCTTCATGCAGGCGAACCACTGGATGTGCTCGATAGACCTTTAGGACGTGTGCTACCATATCAAGATGGATGGGTGCTCTCGGAAGTTCCTCCGCTTCTGGCTAGGAGCCAATCATTATCAGTTCAGAGCTCTTCCTTTTGGTCTCACCACAGCCCCCAGGGTGTTCACCAAGGTGATGGCATTAGTAGCGGCTCGCCTGAGGCGTCAGGGTATTCAGGTCTTCCCTTACCTGGACGATTAGCTCCTTGCTGCCCCTTCCAAGTATCAGCTTTGTCAAGCCAGGGATTATTTCCTCTCACTAGCACAGAGGCTGGTAGGCTGGTGGTCTGGTACATCAACAAACAGGGGGGAACCAGAAATTACCCCATTTGCACAAAGCCATGAGAGTGTGGGAATGGGCGATCTCCACAGGACGTTTTCTGGTGGCAACACACATTCCTGGACAGTCCAACATTCTAGTGGACAGGCTCAGCAGATGTGCCGTGATGCCCTACGAGTGGTCTTTGAATCCTTCAGTGGTGGACCAGATCTTTCAAAAGTGGGGTCGGCCTTGCTGCACTCTTTTTGCATCTCCTTCCAACATGAAATGTAGTGAGTTTTTCACTCTGAACCTCCCTCAGGGGGAAGCCCCCAGAGATGCTCTGATTCATGCTTGGCCTCCCGGTCTCCTTTATGCTTAGCCTCCTCTGCCCTTGATATCAAAATTTCTTCAGAAAGCTCGCAGGCTGGGGAGCTTTGTGATCTTCATCATCCCATTCTGGCCTCGCCAAGTCTGGTTTCCCTCTCTATAGTCTCATCTAGTAGTTCCACCATGGACGTTGGCTCCAGTTCCGGATCTCATTTCTCATCCCTTGGGGATTCCTCATCCTGACCTGGACAGTGAAGCTCATAGCTTGGCTGCTCCAGTTCCCATAATTATTAGGACTCCTGGTTTATCTTCTTCTGTTAAAAACATTTTGGTGGCGGCTCACAAGTCTTCCACCAGGAGGGTATACCGTAGTAAGTGGAAAAGCTTTTCACTATGGGCCTCTCAACGTGCATTGGATCCCTTTATTGCTCAGTGTCTGCGGTATTGGAATTTTTGGCAGGGATTTTTCAGCAAGGTGCCAGTTCAAAAGTCCAACTAGCTGCAATTTCTAATTTTCATGTAGGGGAAAATATGATTTTGTTGGCCTCCTCTAAACTTTGCAAGGCCTTCCTTAAGGGTACCTATCTTTTGAGACCCCCCGGTGAAGGCCCCTATGCCTCCGTGAGACCTTACTTTAGTGCTTTAGGCTTTAGTCTCACCCCACGTTGAACCTGCATCCTTGGTAGAGTTGCAATATCTGTCTAGGAAGACTGCTTTTTTAGTTGCCATTACTTCTGCTTTGAGAGCATCAGAACTTCAAGCACTATCAAGGTTCCTTGTACGATTTTTCATAAAGGTAGGGTGTCTCTACGTACTAAGGAGGTAGGGTTAGAAGCCAATATTAATCAGACGATCAGTCTTCCAGACTTTTTTCCAAATTTTCAAAATAAAGGAGAATACAAATTACATTTGCTGGACGTCCATAGACAGTTATGGTTCTATTTGCTCAGGACAAAAACCTTTCATAAGTCTGACCACTTTTTGTTTCTTACTCAAAACCGTTTTTAGGGAAACCAATCTCCAGAGTTACGATTGCCCACTGGATTTCCCAATGTATTATTCGGGCGTATTCCTTTAGGGGAATTTCCCTACCAGGTCAGATAAAAGCTCATTCTACCAGATCTAGGAATACTTCAGTGGCTTTTTGGTCCATGGTGTTGTTGGATGATATTTATTCTGCAGCTACTTGGTCCTCATCTCATACCTTCATTTCACATTATAAATTGGACATCGTATCCAGGAACAGGGTAACTTTTGGCTCCGACGTGATCTGGAATATTTTTCCATGAGGGCCTTCCAGGTGTATAGTAGCTGGGGACTCTGTCCCGCAGGTTGAAGACCAAATGAAGTCAACTACTTCAGATAAAGAAGTTATGTACTCACCATAACATTCCATTTGAGTAGTTGTACTTCATTTGTCTTCAATCATCCCCCTCTCCTTCCCACAGCCTTGTCAGTACTGTGCTGGCTATATATATGGTAGTTGGACACCTTACGGATGTATTTTGCCATGCTTTGCCACAGGAAAGTTGGGTTGCCAGTAGTGGTAAGGTCTTGTTGGGCAACAAACTCGATCTGAGATCTGAAGGGAGGAAGGAGACAGGAGAATTATGGGTAAGGGGAGGACCTTGGAGCTTGGATGAGATGCTACTTATGCAGCCGAGTCAGATCCGATACAGATCCGTAACCCACAGGTTGAAGACAAATGAAGTACAACTACTCAAATGGAACGTTATGGTGAATACATAACTTTTTTTTAATACCCAAGATTGCATTTTGTAAGGGCTACCCATGTCCAGGAGGGTTTTGGGCACTGTTCCCAGTAAGAATTGACAGTGCCCCGTCCCCTTGTTCAGGTTCCTCTTGAACAGTGTCATAGAGGTGCTCTGTTTCACATGAATAGGTAGCCTATTCCAAAGATGCGGCAGTCTCTTCTCTGGGAGATAAATCTATACCTCCAGCATGCTCTATTTAAGTCGCAGGCCATATTTAGGTCCCTGGAGTGATTTACAGGTATGCAACAAGTTCATTAGGTTTGGGTCTGAGATTACTCTGTAATCCAGGCATAAGTTTCCCCTAAGAAGTCTGTACGATAGAGTATAATGACAGGGACTTTAGTTGGTCTGTGTATGGCACTTGCTGGAGTCCCTTGATCTTCTTAGTGAATAAACCTCTGAGATCTCTTCAGTTGCTGCAGATGCTTTGTACGGTACATCCCGAATGGGGTGTTATACTCAATTATGGGCCGGATTAGTGCCAAATATAGAGGGCTTATAACTCCTTTTGCTCTTGAAGTGATGCCTTTACTAATCAAGTGTATTACATAGAAACCCTTCCTTACTACAGTAGACACATGATTGTCAAAGTTAAGGTCACAGTCGTCTTGTGATCCCAGTTCCCTTACCTCTTCATAGGTACTTAGGGTATTGTTGTTGATCTGATAGTGTTATTGGACATTATTTGTGCTGAAGGGAATGATGATGCATTTCTTTGCATTCAGTTTGAGACCATGACAAAAACACCAGTTGTTGGTTTGCGCAAGACCTTCCTGGAGTATTTGGAAATTCAGTAATTGCACCCAGTTTGCAGACTGTAAACTTGGTCAGCCGCAACCCCTTAGTTTTGACCTCGGCTTCTGAGAAGTGTATACCAAACAGTAGGGAGCTCAGCACTGACCCCTGTGGCACCCTTCTGGTTGATGTGAAGTCAGCCACTTTAATAGTGTATGTCTGGTCAGCGAGCCAGTTGCTAACCCATCTTACAGTGAAGGGGTTTACATTCAGTTTGCTAAGTTTATCGGTAATGCCTGCATGTAAAAGTGTGTCGAAAACCTTTGCCAAGTCAAGGTATGCCTTATGCACAGATTGGCCCTCGTCAGTGGTCCTGGTCACATTTTTGAAAAAAATCCACCAGATTTAACAGGCATGATCTGGCCTTAACAAAGCTGAATTGAGTAGGATCAAGGGTTTGGAGGTCGCCTATGTCTTTATTTATGAGGTCTGTAATGATACGTTCCATGGCCTTACAGATGAGGCTGGTCAGTCTTTTGGGTCTGTAATTCCCGGGGTTTGTTGCTAGTTCACCTTTGTGGAGGAGAATAACTGATGTTAAGTTGCCTATCTTGCTGGCGCTCCGACTCGGCCATCTTCTATAGCTCAAGAGCTATTTACTGGCTCGAGGCCACCCTTTATCCCATGATGCCTAGCGCTAGCTACCCAGATCTCGTTTGCTGCTTCAGCTGCGAGGTGTCTTTTTTTCTGGCTCAGGCTTGTATTAAGTTTATTATAGAACTATTTTCTACAAAAATAGTATTTTTCCTAGGGGTTATTGTTAATTTTTAATTTTATACTTGTATTAGCTAAGTGTGTAGTACTAGTTCCCTTCCCCCCCTTTTTTAGAACTCATTTACTTTAGAGAGTTCTCCCCCTCCCCCCTTATCCTTTTCTGTCAGGTTAGCCATTTAAGTTAGAGGCTTTCCTTCTATCTTTTTTATAGGCCAGCCATTTGAGTTAGAGGCTTCCTATTTATAAAAAAAAAAAAAAAAAATCTTTAGTTAGTCTGTAGTATACTGAGTTTTTTTCCTGTAGACTGTATATTATTGTTAGCTGTTGTGTTTTTCCTTTGGTTTCAGGATGTCTAAAGAATCCAAGGTGTCTGGGTTCAAGAAGTGTGACTCATGCTGTCAGAAAATGTCTCTGACAGATGGGCACACTTCTTGCGTCTATTGTTTAGGCACTGTGCACCTGCAAGACTTTTGTTCTATCTGCCATGCATTTAGTCCAAGAGTTCTGCAGGAGCGCAAGAATAAGCTTATTCTTGGGGGTCTTTTAAAGCCCCAGGATTCACCGGCCAAGATGCAGCCTTTGAAATCGCCTAAAGTTACCAAATCATCGGCTCCAAGTTCGGAGCCATCTTTGGTTCAAACTATTCCTGCCACTTCAGTTCCGGCCGGAACCGATAAAACTATTTCCCCATCGGCTCCATCAGAAATTTCGGAGTCGTCACGGAGCCACAAGAGGTTGAGGTCCCCCCTCTCTAGAATCGATTCATTCGGCGCCTCGCTCTCTCCTGCTTCAGAGCGAGCGCAGTCACAGATCTTCTCACTCCTCTCGATCCTCTAGGCTCTTGGATCACGACGTGGAGAAGAGTGGTCAGTAAGTTGCTTAAGTCGCAGGCACTTGCCAAGATGTTGTCCAGCCCTCCTCAACAGGTGTCTGCTCCATCCACTTCTATCAATGTTCCTCCTCCGACTCCATTGAGCTTGGAGCCGGAGTTCGTTGGGGTTCGACATGGATCCGGAACTTACCCAAGGTTCTTTTTGGTACCAAAAAAGACAGGGGACTGGAGACCGATTCTGGATCTCAGCAGACTAAACAAGTGTGCTCAAAGGAGAAAGTTTCGGATGGTCACGCTTCAGTCCATTCTACCCTTTCTGGGTCAGGACAATTGGATGTGCTCTATAGGTCTTCAGGATGTGTACTATCACATCAAAATGGACAGGCGCTCTAGGAGATTCCTTCGCTTCCGGCTGGGAGCCAGTCATTACCAGTTCAGAGCTCTGCCCTTTGGTCTCACCACAGCCCCCAGGGTGTTCACCAAATGTATGGCAGTGGTCACGGCTCACCTGAGACGTCGAGGATTCATATCTAGATGACTGGCTCCTCACTGCAACTACCAGGCATCAACTTCTGAAAGCTAGGGACTACACAATCTGGTCCCAGTTAGGCATCACAGTAAACTTCAAAAAATCTGCCTTGTTGCCTGTCAATCTGTCACCTATATAGGAGCAGACCTAGACACAAGGAACATGTCCGCAAGACTGCCGCCAGACAGGTTGTCTACAATTCGACAGCAAGTACAAATTCTAATGCAGAGCAAAAGGATCCAAGTCAGGTTCGTTCTTCAAACTCTGGGTTCCATGGCAGCGGCAATTTTTCTAATCCCTCTGGCCTGCTTTCACATGAGAATCCTTCAGTGGCTTCTGTTCACACAGTGGTCTTTCCAACAGCTGCCCATGTCTCACACGGTCATGATTACAGAAGCATGCAAAAGGCACCTTTCCTGGTGGATGGTCTCCTAGTGACTGAGGGCAGACCCTTCATTCAGCCCCCTCCGGTACCACAGTGACCACAGACGCCCCCCTGATAGGGTGGGGGGTCATTATTAGGGCAGGACAGTCCAAGGCACTTGGCACCCTCACAAGTACCATCTGCATATAAATGTCTTAGAAATGAGAGCTGTGCTCCTAGCGTTGCAAGCTCTTCAGGACTCTCTCCCTTCTGGGACCATTGCAATTCAAACGGACAACTTGTCAGTGGTATGGTACATCAACAAGCAGGGTGCAACAAGGTCCTATCCCCTTTGTCGAGAAGCACTCAGACTCTGGCAGTGGGCAATTTCCTCCCAATGATTTCTGATTGCGACACACATCCCTGGGAGGTCCAACGTCATAGCGGACAGGCTCAGCAAAGCGATTCTCATGCCTCACGAGTGGTCTCTGAATCAGGTAGTTGCAGATCTGATCTTCTGCAAATAGGGACAGCCTTGCTGCGATCTTTTTGCCACCCCCTTCAGCAGCAAATGCAACAACTACTTCTCTCTTCTTCCGCTTCCAGGTCACTCTCCCAGAGACACTCTAGTCCAAGATTGGCCTCAAGGACTTCTTTATGCCTTCCCTCCGTTTCCCCTGATACCGAAGCTCATACAGAAAGCTATATCGTTGGGTTGCAAAATGATCCTCATTGCCCCCTACTGGCCTCGACAGATATGGTTTCCGTTCCTGCATTATTACCTTCTCGAGCAGCCCTGGACTCTGGATCCAATTCCAGACCTACTGATTCATCAGTCAGGCGGGTTGCATCAATCCCTCCAAACACTCCAGCTCACAGCTTGGTTGCTCCACTTCCAATCCTAGCCAGGCTTCCCAGCATTTCCCCGGCTGTGCGTGAGATTATTGTGTCCTCTCACAAGTCCACGACTAGAAAAACTTATGCTAGTAAATGGAAACGTTTTTCTTGTTGGAGAGAGGCTAGGAGCATAGATCCCTTTTCAGCCCCAGTCCACGAAATGTTGGAGTTCCTAGCACAACTCTTTCATTCTGGGTCCTCTTCTGCTACAATCAGGGTTCAATTGGTGGCCATTTCTAACTTTCATGTTGGGTTGTCTAATTCGAACATGATGTCTCATAAGCTCTGTAAAGCCTTTCTGAAAGGGACTACTCAATTAAATTTCTATCTTGAAAAACACTCTTTCTGGTAGCTATTACATCAGCCAGATGCGTCTCTGAACTTCAGGCACTATGTGTTCATCCTCCATACTTGGTTTCTCATAAGGACAGGGTTGCTCTGAGGACTAATCCATCTTTCCTTCCGAAAGTCTGCCCAGAAAATAATTTAAACCAATCTATAGACCTTCCTGTGTTTTTCCATAACCACACCAACAAAGCAAAATACAAATTACACCAATTAGATGTTCACAGACAATTGTGTTTTTACTTGCATAGGACTAAGGATACAAGGAATTCGGAACAACTACTCCTTTCCTATGCATGAGGCAAACAAGGTCTCCCAGTTTCCAAAGTGACCTTATCCAGGTGGTTGTCTCACATTATTACTTTTGTTTATCAATTGAGAAACAAAGAGTTGCCTATCAAACCGAAAGGTCATTCTACTAGGGTTTTGGCCACCTCTGTAGCCTTCCAATCTAGGTTGCCCATGGATTCTATTTGTGCAGCTGCCACATGGGCAAATCCTCATACTTTTATTTCTCATTGCAAGCTAGATATGGTCTCCAGGAGCAGAGCTGACTTTGGTTCCACTGTTCTGAAGAGTCTGTTCCAATGAGCCACCCAGGATTGTAGGTGCCAGGGACGCTGTCCCAACCAGCATGAACGAAGGCGAGATAGACAACATAAAGAAATTATGTACCTACCATAACGTTCCATGTTAGTTGTCTTCCTTCTTGCGTCCCACCCTCCATCCCCCTGTCCTATTGGATCGAGAGGAGTTTTGGTTTCATTGGCTGAGTGTTCTCTGGTTTGTCTCCACTACTGATTTAGAGATCATGATAGGTAGGCTCAACCTGTTTCTTGGGCAGGTTGGTTCTCTGGCTAAGTCTGGGGTTAGCTATTACAAATGAGATCTGGGTAGCTAGCGCTAGGCATCATGGGATAAGGGGTAGCCTCGAGCCAGTAAACAACTCTTGAGCTATAGAAAATGGTCAAGTTGGAGCCAAGGATTGGCTCAGATCCCAACCAGCAAGAAGGAAGGCGAGATGAAGACAACTAACATGGAACGTTATGGTAGGTACATAACTTCTTTTTGCTGTTCTCCATTCCGCAGGAACAAAGCCTGTGGTTAGACTATGATTGAAAAAGGTATTTAATGGTGCTGCTAGTTCATGTTTTTGTCTGTTTAGAAGACAGCCTGGGATGCTGTCTGTTCCTATACAGGCTGTGTTTTTTTGTCTTGGACAAGACTTTTGTGACCTGTTCTTCAGATATGTGGTTTGGGGGGAAGTTTGGGGGAAGGTTTGTGATAGGTTTAGAGAGGACAAGGGAATGAAATTTTCGCCAAACTTATCTGCCAAGCTGGTTTGCTATGTCGCTGGGGTCAGTTTGTGTGATACCATTGGTCACTAGTTCTGCAGATGCTTGGGCCCTACCTTTTAGGCTACGTACGTAGCTGTAAAAGGCCTTATGGTTATCCTTGACTGTGCATGGTAAGTTTTTCTCAAAGAAGCCCTTAAAGGATTTGACAGTTGTCTTATTTGCCTGTTGAGGCTGAGGAGAGTGTTTTTTCATTGTTAGGGTCTCTCTCTGGTTTTCTTGGGCAGCAACCTTTTGTGTTTATTGTAAAGTTTGTTGATGCTGGATGTCCACCATGGTGGTTTGTTTTTACTTGGCCCTCTGGCTTTGATACTTTCTCCTGTATTGCAGTTTGTTTTGGAGTAAAGGGCATTTTTCTGGCACATAGATAAAAGTGT
The DNA here is from genome assembly GCF_019279795.1 of Protopterus annectens. Classification (NCBI taxonomy): domain Eukaryota; kingdom Metazoa; phylum Chordata; order Ceratodontiformes; family Protopteridae; genus Protopterus; species Protopterus annectens. Next base: position 192,524,694 of record NC_056743.1, read on the forward strand.
GTGTAGTGACTAATTGGGAATAGGATAAGTACTTGGGTAATTTTAGCCAGTCTAGCTCTCTTTAAGCTAATGCAGTGATGAGCTTTATATTGGGAGTTTGTAATAGATTTAGCTAATTTGTTATACTATGTTTCGAATTTACTTTTTTCAGTGTTGTTAAGATTAACTAAGTGAACACTTGCAGAAAATCATTTGATATGCTAACATATTATCGTAGTCATTGCTTTGCAGACTGCCACGTACTGCTTATCTTGTATGGTGACATACACATTCTAGAAAGCACCATAATGCATTGCACAGCAGCAGAGCAGTGGTGCATATAAGTGAAAATATGATCTACTGATTCTAGTAAACTCCCATAGCAAGACATCGCAACCATATACAGAACACCAACCTAATCTGCCAAATGATAGAATACCAACAACAGTTTGACAGTGCACCACTCTGCACTTTGTTTAAATTGGGGCCACTGCACATGCATATGCAGTCAATCAACTTAACTTTATAAATCCCAAGTGTTTGCGCTCATGCAGCATTAACTCCATAGGCATACTTTGGTTCAGAGTTCCTGTGACGCTTTTCATGAAGTAACACAAGGTACATAATCCTATGAACCATCTGATAGAATAACAACCAGGAGTTGTAGGAAAACACTTGAAAAGTGCTGTGTATGCAGTACGATTGCCAAAATAAAAAGAAAGAAACCTCACGACCAAGTAGGCCAACAGAGCCAATTCTTTAGTTCCAAAAATGAAATAGTGTGTCAAATGGATGTTTCTACAGCAAGAACCAAATGAAAAGGTAATTCCACAGCAATATTCAGCAACACAGAAGTTTAATTCCACAATAGAATCCAGCAACACACAGGTTAAGTGCTTTCACCCGGATCCACCAGGCTTCATCAGAACAATTCCAACAACAACACTCATTGCTTAAATAGTCACCAATAAAATGAATTAGCCACAATTAAATAATCACAAATTTTAAAGGCAACTCACAATCCTAGCTAAAATACAATAAATATTTCAATACATGAATTTCAATATAAAATTATAATATAAAAATAGTAATGTATAAAAAATAGCACAAATTGTTAATACACAGATAAATTTTATAAATAAATAAGCCCCACAACAATTTTGTAATCCTATAAATTGAATAAAAATAATACTAAAATGTTGTCAGATTTGGAACAATATATCAATATCTATTAATTAACTTGTGTATATATCCCCCTCATCACAATTTAGCTGCTCTAAGCCTCAATACACTTTTAATGCTTATTTTATCATTTAAACCCAGGGTCCAGACAGTATCTAATTTGAGCTGCCAGAAAAGCTCCCTATACTCAAGCTTACCCTCCCAGCAACCACCCTGGGGGTCCACCACCACCACCTGTTCAAGTACGAAAAATGTAGGTTTCATTTCAATACATGTTCTGGAATGTTTGTTTAGGGCATTAGATTATTTTGCCCTAGAGATATTGTACATATGTTCATATACTCTTTTCCTTAAAATCCTCTGTTTTTCCTATGTAAAAACTGCAACAGGTTTCAAATATTACCAAATAAACTACTCCTTTGGTATTACAGTTATAAGAGCCCCTGGAATCCACCTGTTATGTCCTGGATGGTATGTAAACCTCCATCTTATTACACATGTAACTACACTAATTACAATACCCACATCCATGACTTCCCAATCTCCTTTCCTTGTTGATAATCATATTTTCTTTCTTTAATTCAAATAATTCCTTCAGGTTGGTGTCCCTTCTCCTAACAAAAATAGGTTTGTCTGGGAGATAATTTTTAGTGTCATCATTAACCCTCAGAATAGCCCCGTGTTTCTTCACTGTATCCTCAACCTGAGTGGAGGTAGTGGAAAAAGTGTGTATGAATGCACCATCATGGCTCTTGCCAACCTTCTTGGCTTGCCCATCAGTCATTTACCCATACCCAAAAGTTGATAGTAAAGAGTATCACAATCCTTGGTTACATCCTTGGCTAAAGTATTCAAAAGGGTCCTAGGATAGCCTCTCTCAAGAAACAGTGTAGTAAGAAATTCAACCTCCTCTAAAAGCATCCTCCTATCCATGGTTATTCTAGAGGCCCTAATATATTGTCCTTTGACAATCCCTTTCTTTAGATAAAAAGGGTGTCCGCTGTCATAGTGGAGGTAAGAATTAGAAAAGGTGCATTTTCTAAACAATTTTGAGTGAAAACACTGATTGCTATTGTCTTTATATAATGTAACATCCAGATAATCTATCTTAACCTTAGATAGGGAGTGGTAAATCTTAAAAATTCGGATGTATTGTTGATGTAAACAAAAAACTCTTGAAGGGATTCTTCCGATCCCGACTAAAAAAGACAGATGTCGTCAAGGTAACGGGTATAAAAAGAAATATACTTGTTCCATTCTGTCTCAAAAATATACTTTTTCTCCCAATAATAAAGGACACAGCATAAAGGGGGGCACAGGCAGCTGCCATGGCCACCCGTTTGTTTTGCTTATAAAATTCTCCGTTAAAATAAACAAAGTTGTTGTTCAGTACAGTGCCCATAAATTCCAAAATCAAGTTTTATTTATTTTACATTTGTTTACTGGGAAAGTCCGACTGGAACAAGGTCCGTGTACAGAGGAGGCCCGGGGAGAAAAGCTCCATAACATAACAGTACAAATAAAAAAAAAAATGACAAAAGAATTCCTGTACAGAGGCATATATACAATCAGAGCTCCATGTCTTTATATGACAGATCATAATCCACGAATGACAGAGAATTTCTATACAGTGGCATATATACACTCAAGGAGATTTTTCGTACCTTAGTTTGATTTGAGCAAGCTTGGTATATAGATAGCAAAACTTTGAATTCCCTATTGGTAGAACAAAGCATAAAAATGAAGGAATGGAATCTGGAAAATAATGCTAATCAGGAGATATGTCATAATGTGAGAAATAGTTTGTAGGATAGTAGTTCCTGATAGGGAGTATTTGAGTAGTACAGAATAGCTGAAGTAAGCAGTGAGGAGATGAGGTGTGGCAAGTTAGGAGGAGAGCAGAAAAGATTTTATGTGATACAGGGACAGATCCATGATTGCAAGAGGTGTGACTTTAGTGATGACTTGAAAAGTGAGATGGATGGTGCAGAAGAGCTACTTTGGGGGAGGTTATTCCATTCCCTATCAATGGTATGGGAGGACAGACTTTTCCCTGCAGTGCTATTGGCTTTGGTTATGCAGAGCAGGGTTTTGTTGGATGAGCGTAGAGGGCGATTTGCAGAATATTGGTTTAGAAGTTGATTTAGGGCTGGGGTTTTCTGAGGGTTCCTTATTATGTTGAAGGTGATGACTAATTGGTGATAGCTAACTGGTGATGGCTAATTATAGTTGAGGGAGTTCTAACCACTGTAGTTGATTCAGGGCAAGACAGTGATGACTTCTAAAAGTGGAGTTGCTAGCAAATTTTGCAATTTTATTGTAACATGACTCTAGTTTGTTTAGGTCTGTTTTCCTGATATGAATTAGGATTGGTGATGCATACATTAGGGTAGACAAGAGGTAGGTTTGGGCTAAGAAGATTCTAGCTTGGTCCGATAGGAACTGCTTGTATTTGTACAGGGTTCCTAGTTTCTTATGTACCTTTGTGATGGTTTGTGAGATATGGACATTAAAGTTTAGATTGTTATCTATTTCAATCCCGAGCAGCTTAGTGTGAGGGGAGGGGGAGATTGTGGTCCCGTTTTTGGAGGTGATAGTAAAGATAGGAGGTGTGGATTTGGATTTATTGGGGGTAAAAAGGAGTAATTTGGTCTTGTTGGGGTTTAGAATGAGTTGGATATTGGTAATCCATTATTCCACAGAGCAGAAGGATTCTTAGGTAAGCTTTTGAAGAGTGGTTATGGAAGGGGCTGAGCAGATTAGGGTGGAGTCGTCTGTGTACTGTATAAGTGATGCATGCAGGGTGGAAGTATGTAGTTTCTTAGTGAAAATGGTGAATAGCAGAGGACCCAGTATTGATCCTTATGGGACGCCTATAGTAGTTGGTCGTATTACCATTCAAATACCCTATCTCCAAGAGCATCTCACTAAACCATTCCATACACTTGTCATATGGGGTACTAGGAAATAGTTCCACTACATCAATAGTGACCAGTAGAACATCATTATTAAATGTATCCGTGGTGATGCTCTTCAAAAAATCCCATGAATCCTTGGTAATATAGGTGAGGAAAAAAGCAAATTCCTTCAATTGATAGTCAATAAAAATGGCCAGGGGTTCAGTAATAGAACCCCCTCCAGCAACAATAGGCCTGAATTTGAAATTCTCAATTACCTTGTGTGTTTTAGGTATCCCAAAAGTAGTAGTGATCCTGGGCTTCTCAGCATACAAGTAGTTATAAAGTTTGTCATTAATAGTGCCCTGTAATAAATGATCAAAAAGAAAATAATTGATTTCGGAATAAGCGATATTGATCTCATTTTTGGAAACAACAGTATATTGCTTCTCATCATTCAAAATTTTGTACTTCCCATCTCGTAGTCCATGGAATACATCAAAACCACACCACCCCCCTTGTCCAGTTACATTACTCTACAATGATTGATTTTAAGTTAGTTAAAAAGATCCCTCTCACTTTCACTAAAATTGTTAACGTGGTCCCTTTTCAAGTCCAAGTTCCTTGTTTCATGTTCAACGATTTCCTTAAATATTCTTAATGCAGGATTAAGTGGGGGGTTAAACACACTGTTTCTGCAGAGTTCAGTCCTATTGTATTCCTGCCCATTGAATAGCAATTTTAAATTCAGTTGCTTAATAAACAACTTTAAATCCACCACTGTTTTAACTAAGAATCCAGGCCGAGAAAGAACAAATTGGAAGCCTCTAGTGAACAAATCCAAGTTCCCATTGGTTATCTCAACGTCCGTAAAGTTGAAAATATTAAAATTCCCACTGGTACATATCCTACCCTCATAGGTCATAGTGATAGCATTATTAACATGCGGTAATTCTACCACCTGCATATACAGAGATGGCTCTCCTCCATGTGTGTCATAGGGGGGATGCTCAAAGTAATGTGGGCCAGAAACTCCAGAAGTTATATGGTTTACTTGGAATTATAATTCCAACCCCTCTCTCTGAATCTGCCCCCCTCCCCCGGGGATGGTAGGAAAAATTGTGTCCTGGATGCCCTTGTTTCTGGGCTATCCTTTCGCTTCTCCTCAGGGGCGTAGAGCTAAAGGGTGATCTGTGTTGTTCTCATTGATATTCGCATCCATGCCCTCCATATACTTCCTATTAGCCACCTCAGAATCCTGTGTCTTTGGGGAGGGGGGGATAGGCCATACCATCCCTATATTCAAATCACGCTGTAATTTCTTAATTTTCCTATTTAGGACCTAGTCACAGTATGAATTAATGTCCCTAAACACACCTTCATATTTGACTTTCTCAGTATCAAACAATCCACAGTAATTTTATTGTTTAACACATTGACCTGTCTTAATAGCAATTCCCTTTGCATTTCGTAATCTTTAATCTTTCTTTTTACATAGCTTCGTGGAATTGCTTTGGTTTTTATGATTGGCAATATGTTTAGCTGTTTGTGTACTAACATTGCCACATTCTTATTTTATTACAGCTCTACTAGTTACCTTTGATGAGATAGTAGCTAACATTGCATGAAATCAATGGGCACCTATGTGAGAAATGAAGCAAACGCTTTTTGTGGGATAAGTACTTGTCCAATGAAGTTGCACTTTTCCCCACTGTTGTGTGATGTCAGAGTTGGTATATGTGAGTTGGGAGCATGCTTGCTCCCCTAAAATAAAATGAAAAATGGTGATTGCTGAAATTGTTTTTCTGTGATCTTTTTTTTTTTTCCAGCCAAAAAGCTTTTGGTGTCAACTTGATTCTGTTGAACTTTAATTCCTCACTTGCTGCATTTCTGTGAAGAGTCCAGTATAATTATTCATATTTCATATTATGGATGATATTCATATTGCATAAATAATGCTACATCTGCCATATGCATATAAAACTTCACTAGAAAAATCTTCACTCCGCTTGCACCCACTCTGCCCTTATCCATTATCCAGATGACTGAACCCTCATCACATCCTCCAATAACATGTCTGATCTTAGACAAAACACTTTCTAATCCACCGAAAAATTGCTTAATGAAAACCAGCTAATCCTAAACCCTAAGAAAACTAAGCTCTTCCTCTTCCTCCCTAACTCACTCACACACCAAAAATCCTCCTTCTCCACCTACTCATTAGATAATACTGCCATAAAAGCAAACCCACATACAAAACTCCTGGGCACCAACATAGGTGATCATCTTAAATTTGACCAGCATATTCATCACTGTATTAATAAGACACACCAAAAATTAGGATTATTGTATCGTAACAAAAAAATGCCTTGCTGCTGAGGCTAAACTATCCCTAGCTAAAGCATTTCTCCTACCAGGCCTACTTTATACCACACCCATCCTCACAAACCTACAATCCTCATTAATCTCTCAATTTGAACAAACCTACAGTAATATAACCAGATTTGCAACAAACCAACCTTGCAAATCTCACCAGCTTTGCATTGAGACAACTGCAATGGCCAGAATTCCCCCACCAACTTCTCATATCACAACTACAAGTCACCCACTCCATCCTATAGAAACCTACTGCCTGCCCCTCCCTCTCTTCACTCGTTTCCTTTTACACCCCCACCAGACCACTCAGAAGCTCTGACCAACAACTCATTGACATACATAAACCAAACAGAAATGTAGGTAAACTTCTGTATAAACATAATGCGTCTTTAGCCCGGAACAAACTTCCTTAACACATCAGAAACACCTCAAACACTACTAAATTCAAAAAGCAATTAAAACTCTTCTTCTTAAGTTCATGGATCTGCCCCTGCCAGGAACCTACCTAAACCCACCACCTTTTCCACTAACACCTCACCAACTTAAACAACTTCATAATCTTTTTTCACATCTCCCTTTATAAGGTGTTTTACTATACTAAGTAATAACACGTCAGTATCCACTGCTTCTATTAACAGTGTAATTTTTTGCATATATTTATTGTATTCTTACAGTGTATTCTATTTTTGTTTGTTTACTAAAAACTCATAGATGGTCTTCAACTCCCTCCACCTAGTAACTGTACTGCAGTTGACTCTGTTGTAAGTATATATACTGCACATGAAGATGCCACTTTCTGACATTGTAATTTTTGTAAATGCATTTTTCTTTTTTGCACTCAACCCATCCATATTTCTGTATTTTTCCTGTTTGTCATGTCACTATCACTACTATGTTAAATTGAAATTATATGTTGTTATTTTACTGTGAGATTATTTATGTAATTTTATCTTTGGAACTTTTCTCCTCAGGTCTCCACTGAAAATGGGTTTCTAGCTCAGTTGGACTAGGTTAAAAATGTCAAATAAATAAATAAAGGTTGTTAGTGACAAACGTGCTGAGGTTAGCTGTTGTTTCAGCTCTTATGGAATTCACTTGAGTAACTTGTTGCAGGTATTGCGGTGATGCACTTAGATTGTTAGGTATGTGCCCTGGGTGATTGTACTGTGTTGATTGTGCATTGTTTGTAGCGTTGTATTACATCTTAGATATGAGTAACATTCAGTGTATATTTTACGATTTTTATTTTACAGTTATCAGCAGGTACTCATTGTTACTCCACATTATTGATATATGCCTTATAAGCTGCATTGGAACAATGTATCTGAATCTTGCATGCTACTAGCCATGGACTTAATTCCTTATTTCTGCTTCTCTCAAAAGGCAAATTTCTTGGCATCCACGTCTCAAACACCTAATAAGCAGGTTATGATCAGTGACCTGGTCATAATCCTCTGTTGTACAACTTGTAGCTTAAACCATATTTTGCTGCAGATAAATTTTCCTTTGCTGGTCCCAGTACTTCATGTACATATTTTACAGTAAATTCTTCCATGTATCTTTGTTCCAAGTCAAATTTTTAATAGATCGCTTTTTTTTCTAAGTTGACTGTTTTTGCATACGTATTCGTAATAATACTTACTAACCACACTCATTGATTGATCTTCTTCCTGAACTAGTTCTCCTTTCTCTTATGTAACTATCCTGTCAAACTTTCTTATTTTTTCTTGACTAATGGTAAGTTTATTTTTCTTTCTTTTTAAGTAATACTTTTGCCTTTTGATTTTTAGCTTTTTCCTATTCTTCCCATATATCTCTCTGCTTTATAAGGCATTTCTAGGACAACATGATGATTTTTAGCAATTTTCTTATAATGCTGCTTTTCATGGATGATAAACTCTCTTTCTGAATTATAAACACTCTTTTATGTATGTTTTAAACATTATTCAGTATGTGGTTATAATGCATAATGCTGTGACATTGCAGCATGTTTTTTTTCCATAATAAACTTAAAGCAGCTTTAACTTATTAGACTCTTCATATGTACCAGTCAGTCTGATATGCTCTTTCCGACTCCTTATCTTTTTGTCTCCCAGTGTACTGTAGCTTGCATAATGATCAGGAAATCTCACTTTACGAATACCTGTATTAATCTCTTTTAGTGAACTGGAAGAGACTACATGGTAAATTTCAGTCTTTGAGGTATCCCTACAATACATCAAATCTTGTTTCCTAATAATGAATCATCTCACATAATCATTTGTTTTTCCTTTTGTGTTCTATCATACCAGATTGTTTCTTAGAGAATAGTAAGTTTCCCAGATTTATTTCAGTATTCAGTAGTTGCTCCGGTAGCATAGAGGGATAAAGCCATGACTACAGCCCAGTCGATCCAGGTTTGATTAGCTAATCAAACCTGGATCGACTGGGCTAGTGTCAAGGCTTTATCCCTTATAGCCACCAGAGTGACTGGGATATCTGGCATGCCCATCCTAGTGGGGGGGGGGGTGACATGGACAAGGGGGATGCAAAGCAGTAGGAGCTTCCTGGTAGAAGTTAGGAAGCCAATTGTAATGTGCTCTGTTGAAGACGTGGGGCAGCTTTGCTAACAGTAGTCTCATGCATCAGTGTGGAGGTAGGGTGGGGATGGGGTGATTTGCCCATTGCATGTCTCCTGAAGACAGCCAAACACACACATCGGGGGGGGGGGCAGATGGAATGGGCCTTAAATTAGGGAAAAAACTTTGGATAGGTGGATAGCACAACCACCCAAGATGCCCTCATGTTCGATGCTGGGCCTGGCTTAAAAATTCAGTAATAGTCTAGGGGGTAATTGGCGTGGCAGGTATTTTCAACATGGACATGGGACGCTGGGACGGCTAAAAGGATAACGCCAGGGGTAAAAAAGGAGCCAAAAAAATCAGTATTCAGCATTACATATATTTTCATTCCAGAAATAATTATCTGCTCAGTGCGTACAGTGCTAATAACCTAATGGAGCCACTTTTTGTTTTTTATATCTGACATTATGGCCTTCCCATATTGAGCAGTCAGAGCATTTAATATTTTAACATCCTTGTTCTCCAACAACACACCTATTCCAGAATATTAATTATGGCCATGCAACATACAGTGTCATTTTGTTCTTATGGTTTTAAGCAATAGCTCTTTTTTGAAATATAATGTACAGGTAAAAAAAACATAATGTTTTTGATATGCTTGCATCATTTCAGAATTATCAGCTTTCTTAAATAATTTTTCATAATATTAACATTTAAGGCTACCATGTTAACCTTACCCTTACCTTTTGCAAGATGCTTGGAATTGACCATTTTTTCTTCTTTTTTATCCCAAACTCTAGTAGTTATTTTAACCCCTTCACCTTCAACCGGATATGTCTTCAATTTCTTTATTTGTACCCAACACTTCATATCTGTTGTTTGAGACATTTGCATTTGTTTGTACGTCAGACTAAACAACAGAGTCTTCTAAGTCACTTTCCTACTGTTCCCCTTCCTAGCATGGGCTGTGTTCATTCACCCATTTGTCAGATGTTCACTTTAATCTGAACTCTGTTCTTTCTCAATTACCACATTTTTTGTTTTTCAGGTCATACTTATTTTTATGTCACACTTTACCATCTTCAGTTATTGGACAGCAAAACCCACAAATGTGTCTACCCCCAAGCTTCCTACATTTTAACTGAATTTTTTTTTTTACCTTTTTCTCAACATTGTATACATCTGTGTTTCAGACATTTAATTACTAGATGTGGAAAGTTATTACAAAAAGGGACTTTAATTCAGCAAATGACATGCTTTCTGGTCTTGAATCTGTAAAGAAACCCAGGCTTCTCACTCATTAATTCAGAGGTTCTTATAAATTTTCTTCACTTCATATGCCAAATTAAAATTTTCTACTAGTAAGATCTCATTGTCCTTCTGTTTTAGAGACCAGTAGTCATTTGAGGTGTAACAGCAACTCATTAGCTCTGTTAAATGCTTTTTGTTTTCTTTGCTTTTATTGTGGACATTGGTCTCCTGCAGTTTGTGAAGTTTTCCAGGACACATTTTGATCTTTTAATTCAGCTGCAATTAATAACCTCAGTCAAGTTCCACAAGTTCTGTAATATTCACCAGTTTTTTTTTTTTTTAAGTTTTAAATATTATACCTAGGGAACGTATGTTTCTGATCAAACCAGTTTCCTCCAATCCAGATGTATTTTTTCCAGTCAGTTAAACATATTTCAACAGACTCCTTTGCTAATGTTTATTTTGATTTCTTTTTGTGGAAAACAAGTACAGGGACAGCAAAATAAAGTCACAGAACTTTCTAATTGAATACAGTCTTTCAAAAGCATATCAGTTTTGATAGACTGTTGAATTTCTTTATGAAAAATATCAGCTCTAATGTTATCCATTTCATTACTCAACACAAATGGGTCTTGGATCCAATGTCGAATCCAATCTGGCACTTCACAGATTCAAGGCTCGAGTTCCTCCCTCTCCCATAAGCCTATTCTCCACTCTACCCCTCAGATCGTGATTCCTGTATCTGAACATTTTTCAGGGAAAATTTCTCTTTTTCATTTGTGTTTTTTTCATCTATGTATAGCAGTTTATTATTTCTCTTTCCTCCCTTCCCTTTTTAGCTGCCACTGGAGTTAGGGTCTGTGTAGTTTTTCCCCTTTCCTTCCTTTGGCGCCTTTTTTGACTTTTCTCTTTTTCCTTTGGTCTAGACTTGCAGGCTAGTGGGGGATATTATCTGCGTTTTCCTCTTTAAGCTCCTCTTTTGCAGTTTCTTTTGTTTGCTTGTTAATTTTGGTTATGTGTGTGTGTATATATGTGTGTGTGTGTGTGTATATATGTGTGTGTGTGTGTGTGTGTGTGTGTGTGTGTGTGTGTGTGTAAAATTATGCCTGAAAACAACAAGCCTACGAGTTCTAAAAGATGCTCTTCTTGTGGGCTTAAAATACCTAACTCTGCCCACAAGAAGCGTGTCTGTTGTCTGGGATCAGACCACCTCAAGGCTGATTGCTCTGTTTGTGCTGCTTTCAACCCTCGGGAGTTGGTGGATCACTGAAACAAATTATTGCTGAAAGTTATGGCTCAAGGGGGTCCCTTTGTTTCAGGTTCCCCTTTTTCTGATGGCCACAAAGAATCCAAGAGGAAAACCCTTTCTGCCAACCCCAGCGCTTCTTCTCTGACGCCACCAAAATGGCATAGGCATTCGGATCAAAGATCCCCGGATCTGAAGCAGTCCTTGACTGCTTCGGATCCAATGTCTCAGGATTTGGCTTTAGGTGCTGAGGTCTCCTCGGATGTGAGGCCCTCAGATCTCAACACCTTTACCTTGGATCCTTCGGCTCCCTCATATTCAAAGCAGGTCAACCAATGTCAGAGCTGATGTGTTTGTCTGATCCGGTGTTAATTATTGAGGGCTCCCCAGCAGGTTCTTCATGGGATCCGAAGCATTGGCTCCTTGGCATAGGAGTTTTTCCCAGGATCGGGAAAAGCATAGGGTGGTGGTAGGATCCAAGCTGTCTTCTCCAACTAAATCCACCCATTCTTTGGCCTCTTCTAGGAGTTCCAGGAGCCCTCTAGATGGGTCTGTTGGCGTCCCCAGCCCAGTCAGGCCCTGGGAGATCCCCGGTTCCCAGTTTGCCTTCACCTCTTCTGATTCCTCCAGTTTCAGAACCCCAGGACTTGCTTTTCCCTAGGGAAGCATTGGCAGATCTGAGATTTCAAGTTTTTCTGGCTCAGTCAGAACTCTGTTCTTTTGCCATCGGATCAGAGCACGTCTCAACTCCGAGAGGTTGGTGCCGGGTCCCTGGTGAGGGGGTCAGGTCTGGGTTATTTGGATTGATCCCTCCCTTTGGGGGCCTTGGTATTCCAACAGTGTGGGACTGGTACTGTCCAGAGGGTTGGAACCCGGGGCTGGCTCCGCACCCTCTTCTGTAGTAGCTTCGGCTACTGGGGACGGGGATGGTGTTTCCTCTGGTCCTTTGGCCTTTCGGGTGGTAGGGTGGACCTTTTCCAGAACTGGAGCAGCATTTTCCCCTCTACCGGGTATGTCCCAGCCCATCTCTGTTAGGAGGCCTGAGCTCATCCTTCTTGTCCAGGGTCAGTCCTCCTGAGATAGCCTTCAGGCAGCATCCAGAACCCAAGGGGTTTCTCTCTCTTCCGAGTCCCTTACAGAGAAGGTATCATGGAAGAGAGTGCAAGACGAGACACTTTGGCTTCCCCACGAAGTCCCCCATGGAAGACACAGATTTTGATGAAGGGGACAGGTCCCCCAGATCTCCGCTTGATGATGTTTCCTTTGGAGACATTCTGGAACTGTTAAAGCAGAAAGCTGGATGGTGTCCCCAGCCTCTGTCTTCGGAGGGATCTGTGTTCCTGAAGGCTTTTGGGATGTGCCCATCTACTTTCTGGGTCTCCCCCTGAGGAGGAGCCCATTGGCCTTATCGCACGCAGGGCGTGGAAGTAACCTGACACCATAGAACTGGTTTCTAAGAAGGCTGACAAGTTTTTGAACCCCCCACCCCATGCCGCAGACAGACCACTGGAGCAAGGGAGTGCCAGTTGATACCATCGCGGTTGCTGTGGCCATGAAAAAGCTGGCTGAACAGAGCTACAATGTCCATCCCCTGAACAGTGAGTCTCTGATGATCGACAGGGACTGGAAGCGCATTTACACCTCAGCCACATTTGGTCTGAGACCTCTTAATTACTTGGCACATTTCACCTGCCTGCAAAAAGATCTGGTTACTGAGCTAACCACATCCCTCAAAAAGGTATGTCCCAAGCTCACCGCTCTATCTTCCATTGCTAATTCCTCGATGATGTTGATCTCTAATGCAGCAGAGTGGGTACCTCTCGAGTGGCCAGTGCAGGCATTGCCTTGAGACATCGTGCATGAATGTGGTTATGCAGGTCCACAGAAGCCTTCAAGGTGTTTTTTTACTAATGTCCCTTTTGGTGGTTCCTCGCTTGTTGGGCCATCAGTCAGAGAAACCTTAACCCCTAGTAAGCAGGAAGGGAAGACACTGTCGGTGGTCAGGATCAAGTTTTCTAGCCCCCCAAACGTCCTTCCCCAAAAAACAATGGGAAGGTAAGAAGCTCTGGTTCTGGAAGTCGCAGGTTTCCTTCCAATGTGCTCTACAATATTACTCTTCTAGAGGCAGGGGCAGAGGATTCATTGGCAGACACCACCCTAGAGGCAGTGGGAGTCCTCAAAATCAGGGCTGCAGGGAACTCTTCCCTGAGAAGCCATTTCGACACCCCGAGGCATTGCCTGACTGTCCGGCAATGGAGGCAGGTGGAGGTTATTTATCATTGCACTCAAACATCTGGGCATCTATAACAAATGATCAGTGGGTGCTCAAGATCATATCCAGGGATTATTACATTCCCTTTTCCCAACCTACCCCCCAAATCCCAAGAGAGTTCTCTGCTGAAATGTGAAGTTTTAGCCAGGACAAGATACTCCCTGTCCATCGACCCCTTTTTTGGACAACAACTCTGTCCTTTTCTTGAAGGACCAGAATCCCCTTCTGGGTTATCCACCCGTTCAACATGTAGTCTTTCGGAGCTCGATGTGGTGAGGCTTGTTGATCAGCTCCTAGTAGCCACAGGCATCCCAACCCCATCCAAGACCTCCTTCCCACCCGGAGCCAAGGGAGTTTCTCATTCAACCTCCCCACAGGCTTTGGAGCCCTATGTACCGAAGCCTATCCTGATGCCAACTCCTTCGGTTCCAGTGTTACACCTTTCCATGGTTCCGGAGCCTACCCTGTGGACCACAGCTCAGCTGGAGCAGATCCACCCTCAAGACCATGACAGGTCTGTCAGCACCATGACCCCTAGTTCAGTGCCGATTTTTTTCTGTGGCACCATCTACGGTTCCAGTTGTTTTGACAGCTCCCAGTCCTCTTGTGGCTCCAACCCTGGAGGCGGGCTCGTCGGAGCAGTGTGTGACGCTAGTTCCAAGGTTGTCCTCCTCAGTTCTGGGCTCCCATACCTCTTCAGCTGGGCCTGCCTTCCAGGTTATGGAGATGACTCTTGCTTCCGCAAGCATGCAGTTGGCCCCTTCAGCGTCGGAACCAGATATACATATCTCCTCTTTTATGCAGCTGATGCAGCCCACTACACTGGGACATCGGGCATGGGAGCAGCAAGACACCCTGTACCCCACAAGAGAACATGCAGGGATAAGCATGTTAATTCCTCTGAGGAATCCCTCACCGGAAATACATATTACGATGAGGGAGAAGGGTCCCCATGGTCACCCCCTGAGGATGTCTCATTCGGAGACATACTGGAGATTCTAAAACAGAGGGGTGACTAGATGTCCATCAACCCTTCTGAGGAATCTGTATTCTTGCAGGCTTTCCGTGTTTGACCTTCTACTTCCTGGGTGAGTCCGCCTGCAGATGAGCTGGTCAAGCTCATCATGCAGTGCGCTTGGAAGGCCCGTGACACCATTGAGCCAATTCTCCGAAGACCATATAAAATTCTCTCTCCTCCACAAGATCAGTCCCATTGGTCCATAGGATTGGCAGTAGTTTCTATGGTGGTGGCGGCCACTAGAAAAGAAATTGCTGAAGAGAGTTCAGTTGTCCATCCTCCGAACAGGGAGTCCCGGATGATAGACAGACTAAGGAACCAGGATTACGCTTCGGTGACCTTCGCCATACGGTCATTAAACCATCTGGCACATTTTACCCATCTTCAGAGGGACCTGATTGCAGACCTTTCAGGAACCTTGGCAGGAGCATTGCCTTATGAGGTATGTGACAATTGCCTCTCAGCTTGCCACCCTAGAGTCCATTTCTAACTCCTCCATGTGGTTTATCGCCCAATCTAGGGGGCAACCAGAACAGCGGGGGGTACAGGCATTGTCATGAGATGTCACGCCTGGATGCACTTGTGCGACTTTGCGGACCCCTTCAAGTCTTCCTTTGTTAGCGCCCAAAAGTTAAAGACACTTTAGCCAAGTGTGAGAAGGATGGAAAGACCCTGTCTGCCATGGGCGTACACTTTTCCGCCCTCAAAGATCCTATACCAGGAATCAGAGAGGCAGGAAGATGTGGTTTAAAAAACCCCAAGGGCCTTTTCCTGACAAATGTGGTGAGCTCTCTCCCCAGGGCAGAGAGGAGAACTCATTGGGAAGATGCCCAAGGGAGTCCTGTGAAACCAGGGCTCTAGGGATTCCTTCTCTGGGCAGCCCTATCAGCACTCCTGAAGAGTGGCCTGATTGCTTACCTGTGGAAGCAGTCGGGGATGTTTTTCTGTGCACCACTTGGCCTGGCATTCTGTAACATCAGATTCCTAGGTGCAGACGATAATGACCAGAGGTTACCATATTCTCTTAGACCTTTATTCAAGGCCACTAAGGCGAATCACCGACATTCCACACAGAGGGAATGCAGCAGCACAAGAAGTTCTAAAGCTGCTTTAAAAAAAGAGTCATGCAAACAATCCCACCAGACAAAATAGGATCCAGGTTTTACGCAATATTCTTTTTAGTGCCAAAAAAGACAGGGGACTGTAGGCCAGTTTTGGGCCTCAGCATCCTGAACAATTTCATCAGACAAACAAAATTCCGGATGGTCACGGTTCAGTCTATCCTTCCATTTCTGGAGAAAGATGATTGGATATGCTCCATAGATCTTCAGGATGCGTATTACCACATAAAAATGGACAAACAATCCAGAGGAATTCTCCGCTTCCGGCTAGGAGCCAGTCATTACCAATTTCGAGTACTGCCCTTTGATCTTGCCACAGCCTCCAGGGTGTTCACCAAATGCATGGCAGTAGTAACAGCTCACTTGAGACTACAAGGATTCCGTGTGTTTCCATATTTAGATGATTGGCTCCTTACCGCTCCAACCAAGAGTCTACTGCTCCAAGCTGTGTTCCATACTCTAAAACTGGCAGACATGCTAGGAATCTCATTAAACAAAGAAAAGTCCAAACTAGTGCCTGTTCAAAGCTTAGGGTTCATGTGGGCAACATCGGATTGGTCTTTCAACTTCTGGGTTCCATGGCGGCAATGATCACTGGTCCCACTAGCGAGATTCCATATGAGGCTGCTTCAGTGGCTCCTAGCATCTCAGTGGTCTGTAATGATGCATCCAGTGTCTTACCCAATTCCCATAACAAACCATTGAAAGCAAGATCTGAATTGGTGGATGAAGCCAGAAGAGGAGTTATGGCGTTGCCCTTTTTCACCCTTCAGCCCAAAGCTACAGTGACCACGGATGCCTCCCTGATGGTGTGGGTGGGGATTTTCAGGGAAGAACTGTCCAAGGGACTTTGTCCCCCTTAGAGGCCAATCTGCATATCAGTGTCCTAGAACTGAAGGTGGTGCTCCTAACGTTGCAAGCATTCCAAGCGACCCTTCCGTCAGGGACAATTGGTATCCAGTCAGACAAAAAGGCAGTGGTCTGGTACATTAACAATCAGGGATGAACCAGATCCTACCCATTATGTCAGGAAGCCATGAGCTTGTGGCAGTGGATGATAGATTCCAACTGCTTTCTCTTAGCAATGCACATTCCTGGGAATTCCCATGTGATTGTGAACAAACTGAGCAGAAACATTCTGATGCCTCACGAGTGGTCTCTCAATCCCATAATAGCAACACAAATATTTTGTCGTTGGAGCCAGCCTTGCTGCAATCTCTTTACCTCTCCCTTGAACCACAAATGCAGCAGCTACTTCTCCCTAGTCCCCCCTCAGGGGGAGTCACCAAGAGATGCTATGATAGACGATTGGCCCCCAGGACTACTTTATGCCTTTCCTCCCTTTCCCCTCTTTCCACACTTCTTAAGGAAAGCACAACACTTGAGAAGCAAAGTAATTCTCATTGCACCCTATTGGCCCCATCAAGTTGGATTCTCCTTACTATGTCCTCACCTAGTTCACCGTCCATGGAATCTGGATCCAACCCCAGGACTCTTGTCTCATCCACAGAGGCTGGTCCATTCCGACCTACCGAGTCTCAAGCTGACCGCTTGGTTTCTCTACTTCCACTAATTGCCAAGCAGAGTAATCTATCTTCCCCAGTGCAAAGGATACTTCTGGCTTCCTATAAACCATCCACCAGGAAACTTTATCATAGTAAATGGGATAGGTTTGTGATCTGGGCTAAAGAACAAAGACAAGACTCCTTATCAGCCCTGATCCATAATGTCTTGGAGTACTTGTCAACTTTACTCCAGTCAGGAGGCTCAGCCTCTAATATCTCAGTTCACTTAGCAGCTATCTCCAATTTTCATAATGGCTTTAATGATTCTTCACTGATGTCCCACCGTCTCTGCAAAACCTTCCTAAAGGGAGACATGCATTTGAGACCACCTCTTAAAGATGCTAGTCTTACAAACTTTAACTTGTCAACTTTTTGAGCCGTCAGCTACCTGTGATGTAAAGTTTTTGTCTTGGAAAACCTTATTCCTGGTAGCCATTCCTCAGCTCGGAGAATATCAGAATTACAAGCCCTCTGTGTAAATCGCCCATACATAGTTTCATAGTTTAGTACTAGGCTATCTGCCCTGGAGCATTTGTAAGCCTAGCCATAGTGATGTGGCTTTCGACACCCCATGAAATGGTACAAAAATGCACAGAATAGATTTAGAATACTGTGCCTCTGTCTAGTAGTGACACAGTGAAGGTCCCCTTATATAATAGAATTAGTTTACTGTGCCCCTGTCTAGTAGTGACACAGATGTGACCCCTGGGGTAAACGTACGATCTCCTATCCACTCATCAAGATTTCTCTTGAAGAGAGTCAGTGAGGGGCTCTGCCTAACATGAACTGGGATCTAGTTCCAGAGCATGGGAAGCCTCTGGGTTATGAATCTATCCCTCCAGCATGTCCTATTCATACTTGTGCCGAGGTTTAAGTCTTTAGCTCTCGTGGTCCTGATGGATTTGGATTTTTTGAGGTGGAGCATGTCCATCAGTTCCTGATTGGACATGGCCTTGTACGTTAGGCAGAGATCACCTCTAAGCAGGCGGTATGCTACTGAATAGAGCTGGAGTTTCTTTAGTCTGGCAGAATAAGACATATGTTGAAGACCCTTGATCCTCTTGGTGAGGTACTTTTGTGGTCTCTCCAGCTGTTGCAAATGCCGGGTGAGGTACATACCAAATGGGGCATTGTACTCAATCATGGGTCTGATGAGGGAGGAGTATAGGGGTACATTGACATCCTTGGATCTGGATGTGAATCCCTTCATGATAAGGTGTGCAAGGTAGAATGTTTTTCTAACCACTTTGGCAACGTGGGTGTCAAATGAGAGGTCGCTGTTGACTTGGGTCCCTAGGTCTCTGATTACTTTTTCCATACTCAGTGGGTTGCTGTCTGTGATAATTTGTGGGTACTTTGTTTTTCCCAAAGGGGATGACTATACATTTTTTGGCGTTTAGTTTAAGGCCATGACTCCGGCACCAGTTGTCCGTTTCTGTGAGGCCTTTTTGTAGGATGTAAGTGTCCGCTGGTGTATCGACTATGGCACCTAGTTTGCAGTCATCTGCGAACTTTGTCAGCCACAACCCTCCCATGTTTGCTTTAACATCTAAGAAATAAATGCCGAACAAGAGGGGTCCCAGGACAAATCCCTGTGGGACACCACTTGTGACTGGCTTTGAGTCTGACATAGCTCCAGCGATTTTAACTTTATGGGTTTCTGTCCTTTAGCCAGTTTGCAACCCATCTAGTGACATATAGGTTTACGTTTAAGCTGTTGAGCTTATCTATGATGCCTGAGTGGGGTATTGTGTTGAAGGCCTTAGCCAAGTCCAGGTAGGCTATATGGACTGCTTTGCCCTCATCAATGGCTGTAGTGACTGTTTCGAAAAAGTCAACCAGGTTCAAAAGGCAGGATCTGCCCTTTACAAAGCCGAACTGGGTGGGGTCAAGTGTCTGTAGGTCCCCTATGTCTCTGTTTATGAGTTCCATAATTATTTTTTCCATAGCTTTGCAGACCAGGCTGGTTAAGCTTATGGGGCGGTAGTTCCCAGGGTCTGTAGAGGTACCCCCTTTGTGGAGTGGGACCACTGTTGCTGTACGCCAGTGTTCAGGTACATATCCTGTAGTAAGGTTAAATAGCATTTTTATGTGCGGGTTTAGCTCTTCTTGGAGTTCACGTAGCACGCAACCCGGGATACCGTCACGTCCCATTGATGCTGTGTTTTTAGCTTTGTTGAGGGCGGTTCTCACTTGGACATCTGAGATGATAGGGAGATTACATTCAGCTGGGATAAGTATTTCTTCTTTTGGGGGTGAGGGAGGGGAGAAATTTGCACTGAACCTGTCAGCCAGAATGTTGGCAATATCTGTGGGTTCAGTGTATTTTTTGTTGTTGTGAACTAACTCAGAGCATATCTGAGGGTTTCCGCCCAGGTTTCTAACATAGCTGAAGAAGGCTTTGTGGTTATCTTTAGTGTCCTTAGCGATTTTTCTCTCAAAGTTGGCCTTGGATGCTAGTGTTGATCAGAGATGTCTTCCCTTTATTGGATTTTGCTTTGTCGTGCAGTAGCTTCCTTCTTTTGTTATACAATTTGTTAATGGCTGAGGTCCACCAGACAGGACGCTTGCCTTTGGTGGAGAGGGACTTGGATTTATTTGGGATTGCATGATCCATGCATTCTTAGAGATGTCCATAGAAAGCATTTGTGAAGGATTCGGCATTGTGGGATGTGGTATCCACTGGCCCAGTGGGCTTAAAGGATACCATCTCAGTCTTAAGAAGAGTGAAGTCTGCTTTTGAGAAGTTTTTCACTGTGGTCTTTTGTGCTGGGGGTGGAGGTGGGATATGTATATCCAGGGTGATTAGTTTGTGGTCAGATCTCACTAGTGAGGGGTATACCTCCGGTGTGGAGCATTTTGTCCCCATGTTTGTGATGATCAGGTTCTACCAAGAGAGAGTATCACTTCTGACTAACCCTCCTTTCTCCCCAAGGTTATTTCAGATTCAAATCTTAACCAGTCCATTGATTTGACAGATTTCTTTCCAAATTTTTCTAACAAAGGTGAATACTGTTTACACTTGCTGGACATAAATAGACAGTTATGTTTTTACTTGGAACTAAATTATTCAGGAAATCAGCCCAACTATTCCTATCCTTCTCAGGATCAAGACTGGGCAAGCTAGTTTCCAAAGTCACTTTACCAAAATGGTTAAGAGATTACATTACCTTTGTTTATCAAAAGAACAGAATAACTCTACCAACTAAAGTCAAGGCTCACTCCACCACATCAGTGTCTACTTCGGTGACCTTTCATTCTAGAGCCTCTGTGGACGACATTTGGGCAGCAGCTGCCTGGGCTACATGTACCTCATACCTTTATTACTGATTACAAGTTGGATGTTCTCTCCAGGGGAAGAGCATCCTTTGGCTCAATGGTGCTCAGGAGTATCCTTCCATAGGGCCTCCCAGGGATATAAAGTAACTGGGGACTCTGTCCCATCAGTCATGAACGAATGCAGATTAACAACATCAGGTAAAGAAGTTAAGTTCTTACCATAATGTTCCATCTATGTTGTTGATCTGCATTCATTTATGACATCCCACCCTCCTTTCCCCCTCCGAAAGACTCCTGGAGGTTTGGATTTGGTCCTGGTTACCTGATAGGGCAGTTGCTCAGATAAAGCCTCCGTTTTCTATCCTTATGGGCAAACTCGATCTGAGGAGATGAGGAGAGGGGCACTATGGGTAAGACTTAGCTCGAGAGTTTTTTGTGTGTGAGCTTGTTATGTCGGCCAAGTCAGTTCCGAGGACGAAACTGAGACCCATCAGTCATGAATGAATGAAGATCAACAACACAGGTGGAGCGTTATGGTAAGAATATAACTTCTTCTTATTCATCAAGAAATTGAAGTGCCATATGACTTCCAAGATGGCTGCACATTGAGTAACAGCTTATTTCTAGCTCCCCCTGTGTGAAAACAGAAACTCAGCAGAGAAGGCCAGTAGACTTGTGTTTATGGGTAAATTTCAGTAACTAACTAGAAAGTGCATTGCCTGGATGCCAGGAATAAAGAAATACAGGAAACTTGGAAAAAAATCAGCTACAAAAAGTGAGGAAGAAACACACTGGGGAGAATTCTGCAGCTGTTCAGCAAAAAACAATGCAACCTTCAGACATGACTTCCAGTAACCTACAGGAAGATATGACAACTGCATACAGACCTGGTTAAAATAAACAAAACACTGATGGACTATATTAGCACAAACAACAAAAGGCTGGAAAAATGGAAGAAGCTTTAAACAGATATTCAGATGAGATGATAAAGCTGCAAAAATCAGAGGTCAAAATAAAAAAAGGATGGCTGAATATGAGTCTGTTGAGGAAGAGATGATTAAAAAATAATAGAATTAGAAGACAGAGCACATAGGGAAAACCTGAGATTTTCAGCTATAACAAAGAAACCTGAAGAAACAGACTGCATTAATTTTATGAAAGCACAGATAAGCAACTGGACTGGTATTCCACAGCAGGAGTTGTTAGTTGAAAGGGCACATTGTGTGTATGCTCCAAACCTGGCTATAAGAAAGCAACTTAGACATTTAATAGTAAAGATGCAATCCTACCAGTAGAAGGAGTTGATTCTGAAAAAAAAAATGTGCCAGAAGGACAAAGTACTAAAAAGTGGGAAACAGCAGAGAGTTTGAGATATATGATTATTTATTGTACACCAGTCAGAAGAGGAGCAGATTTATTCCACTATTCAGGGAATATTGACATGCAGGTGTGAGATTCAAACTATTATACCCAGCTGTCTTCAGGGTATTCTTCCCTGGAAGGACAAAATCATTTTTTGATGACGTACATGCTAAGGAGGAAATACAGAAGTTTGTCCAACAAAAGGTGACCTATGGAACAGAAGGAGATTCTGCTTCTTGTTCTTCTGGTAATAAAGACCACAGAGGTACTGTACCTGTGAAACCTTTTCCACTGTTTCAATGGAACTTGTTGGAAAGAAAGAAGGGAGCATGAGAGTTGACTAGAATTATCAAGAGTGTGTTGGAAATGAAGCAGAGACAGGATTTTGCAGATGAACAGTGATAACACCAATAACTTAATATGGGATTAGAATGCAATAAATTATACTTGTGAAGTATGACAGAACAAGAAAATCTGGAAGTATTGGACTTTTTCAGAGTTTGTTGGACTTGTTGGGGACTGTAATGCATATGCCCTACTTCATGTCATTAATGTTCAGAAAAGTGCTTTGGGGAGGGCAAGAGAAGGGAGAAAGTTAACTGTAAGTAAACATTTTCTTCGTTAAACAGTACCATTTTTGGGGCATGTGGTTTTCTTTACATCCTGTAAAGTTTTCTCAGTTATTTTTAAGTGTAATGGGGATTGTAAACAGGTGCTGCTGTTTTTTTTTCCTTCTCCCTTCTCTTCTTCAGTTTTAAGAAATGTAGACACTGGGATTTATAAAAAAAATTGTTAAAAGCATGATAAAAGAGAGATTCATGTGATTTTTTCTCATGTTTGCATGGATAAATGACTAGATTAAAAAACTTAGATTGTTTTATTGACAGGTTTCAAGAGAGGGCAAGTAAATGAAAAAGAGCATTGAGTGGGAGGTTGGCATAATGTTTGAAGTGTTTACCTTAGAGACACAAGGTGCAGGGTTTGATTATCACATGGGATAATTGGCTAAGCTTAAAATGGCCCATAAGGGCAGTTGGTCTAGTACTAATCTATGAACCTATGAATATTATGAGGCTTTTTTTTCTAGCAAATACATGTAAGCTCAGTAACAGTTCTATAGCTGGTCTTCATGTTTCCACGGAAACAATCTGATAGAGAGAAACTTCCTGCCTGGTTCTCATGTCTCCATAGAGACAGTTTGATAAAGAGAAACTGACTACAGTCTGGTGGAGAGTGATTGGCTAAAGGAAAAAAAGAGAAATTGGTTAAGAGATAATGTTTTCTGAAAGCATTCAAGGGTTTTCCCAAAGTTGATAATGTTCCCTGAAAGCATTCAGGGCTTTTGCCATCTGGGAGAGCTATAAAGATCAGACAAAACCAATCAGCATGTAGTAGAAGCACAGACTACACCATGTGTCTTAGCTTGGATGACCTTTCTTTTAGGTTAACTCAAGACTGTGAGTGTGGCTGTCAGTTTGGGACTTTTGTTCCTATTAGGAGGTTAAAACTTCAATATTTGAAGGTGTACATAGTTTTGTATGTTAGTATTAAGTTAGTAGGTTTTAGGATGTATTTGGGTATGTTTGGTTTTTTTTGAGGACTTTCAATTAAACAAAACATTTTATAAGTTGTGACATAGGCTTTTATAGATATGACAAGAAAGTTCAACCTACCAAACAGTGTATGCATATAACACAAAAGCTGGAACTAGACATTTAACAAAAAGGGTTTTCTACATAAAAGGTGGGAATAATAACTTTTTAATGCAGTGATGCTTTCTTTAATGTCTTTAAATGTAAATGGCTTCACAGCTAAAACACAAGAAAGAGTAGTGAACTATATTTAAAAATGTAGAGTGCAAATAGCTGTGTTACAGGAGATACACTTAGAAAGAAATAAAGATGAAAATGTAATGAAGAAAGGTTTTCAGGATTGTTATTCAGCAGAATACCTTGGACAAAGGAAAAGAGGAGTGCTTAAATTAATTGCAAGAGGATCTCCAATGGTGATAGAAGAAGATAAAAAAGATAATGGCAGATATGTAGTGCTGAGGGGTTACTGGCAAGGGAGGAGGATTACACTGGCATGTATTAATATTCCACCTAAAACTGCTGTAATGGGACCTTAAGAAAATTCCAGGAGAAATCATCAGTTTTCTGCAAGGAATATTACTTATAGGTGGGGACTGAAACTTAATTTGAAGCCGTGAGGATATGTCTGGAGGGCCCATAAGGGAAAATAAAACAAAGGAGGGTAGATTTTTTGAAGAAATTTATGAAAATATTTGGCATGGAAGATGTGAATTCAATAATAGGAGTTCATGGGTGAATGTATAAATTATTCCCCAAGGTATAAAAACTGGGCTTCGCTAGACAGAATTTACAATTTACAGGAACAGATGCATTTAATTGAAGGCCTTGATACCCACCCAATAACTCTATCAGATCATGTGC
This sequence comes from Protopterus annectens, assembly GCF_019279795.1. Classification (NCBI taxonomy): domain Eukaryota; kingdom Metazoa; phylum Chordata; order Ceratodontiformes; family Protopteridae; genus Protopterus; species Protopterus annectens. Next base: position 192,549,256 of record NC_056743.1, read on the forward strand.
CAATAATTGCTAAAATAAAAAAACAGGGTAATGAAATAAAAATAAGAGATTGCCACCTATCTGTTCAAAAGGGAGGAATTTCAGGAATGGGTAGTTGTGATTATTCAGGAGCTGTTACAGAAGATAGAATTTTTTTCTGAAAATATAGCTAGGGAGTGGAATAAAATCAACGTAGAGTTTAAAAATAGGGTAGAAATAAAAAAAATAAAGGAGCTATGGTTAAGAAGTAACAAAAATTATTTAAAGAGACTGACAAATGTGAAAGTATTGCAGAATAGGAGGACTCTCACAGAACAAGAAGAGGACCAACTGCAGAATGGTAGGCAAAAAATAAGGGTTTACCTCAATAATATGCATAGGTGTAGAAAGACTGATGTTAAGCAACTGTTTTGTGATAATAACACTAGAGCACAAAAACTTTTACCACAAAGACTCAGGCAACAGAAAGTGTTGTTGCCAAACTTAGGGAGTCTGTAACAAAGAAAGTAATGAGATCCTGTAGATGTATTAGAAATATTTCGGAAGTTCTGTGAGAGTCTGTACAAAGCAGAGAAATATGAAAATCAAGAAAAGATACAAGCAGCAATGTTTATGGGAAGAATTAAATATGCCAAGGTTAGAGGTAGATGAGGCTCAATTACTAACAGGATAGGAGGAGATGAAATAAAAAATTGTGATGTATGACCAATCTACAGGAAGGTCTCCAGGAATAGATTGTATTCCTGTTTAAGTTTGGAAGCTAGGAGGAGAAAATGATAAAGATCTGGAACATTTTGTGTAACAATATTTTAAGAGGAGAAGTACCACCATCCTGGAAGAAAGCAGTGGTAGCTGTAATATCTAAAGAGGGTAAGGATCCATCAGATCCGGTTTCATACAGGCCTGTTTCAATACTAAATCATGATTATAAAGTGCTAATGTCTGTAATAGCAAAAATAATGTCAAAAGTAATGCCAAAACTGATAGATGTGGATCAGAGTGGTTTTATGGAAGGCGGACAAACATTTGACAACATTAATAGAATGTTGATGATCTAGAGGGAATGGAGAAAGTAGATTCTGCTGATAAGGTTGACTGCAATTAGGGATACAGACAATAGGTAAGAGGGGGGCCAGAATTTATTGGGAAAAAATGGCAAAGGAACAAAGGTATTGGAAGCAGATAACTGGAGATGGAAAGATGATGCCAAGAATTTATTTGGACTGCAGGTTAGAAATTGCCTTCCCTATCAGGGATTGATATCATATATAGCCAAAGAGAAAGAAATAGGAAGGTCCTAAACGAAAGACCAGCACTGGTAGAGTTTTTAATAGAATCTAGAACTGAAGCTGATATTAAAAAGGGAATAATTAGTAGATTAGTAGCATATAAAATATAGCACAATAAGTATAAGAATTAATCAGAGGAGGTTAGAAAGGAGTGGGAAGAGAGACTGGATAAGCAATTCACAAAGAAACAATGGGAGGATATATGTATGTCTCCCAAATATGCAACAAATTCTAGAAGATTTAGGTTTTTTTCCTGGAAATGTTTACGTAGATATTTTATATCCTAAGTAGACTCCAGAGAATTCTTTCTCAGGTAGACAGTAAATGTTGGAGGTGTGAAAGGGAAGAAAATAGGTAATTGGGAACATATTTTCTGGGAGTGCGGTGAGTTGATAGTGCATCCTGCAGGGAGTCCTTAAAGTCTGTCAGAGATTCTGGGTGGGCAGATTGGTGTGACGAGGAGATTATTTTTCTGAACTATGATACAGAATGAGAATTGGCTAGACATGGTAAAACCTTACTGTGTCTAGTAATGGTGGCTGCCAAAAAAGCAATTACTAGAAAATGGACATCAACTATACAGGAAGTAGTAAATATAGTAAGAGAGATAAAACAACTGGAATTAAGATCTTATAAAAGGGTAGAAGCAAATTACATAAGAAAAAATGGTAATTGTGAGAACAATACATACAAGGGAGGAATGAGGCCTAAAAGGCAGTAGGAGTTAAATGAACTATGTAATGTTTGAGTGAGAAAGATTAGGTAGATTGTAAGTGATATATAATGTTTGCAACTAGGAGTTTGTCAGTATAGTTTGTTATGTACAATGCTTGTGACTGGGATTGTATTGGTGTGATTTGTTTTCATTTATATAAATGCATGATTGCCTATGTAGTAAGTGATAGTTTAATGAAGATGTTTCTTGTTTAAAAAAAAGCAGGAATAGAATAATTTATATAATATTGCTTGGGTTATATGATATATAGCTATATTTGTGAAGTATACTTTTGTTATGTTAATATAGTTTTTATTACTTTTATATGAATGTAAATTTGTCAGTGTCACAAGTGATAATTCAGTAAAGGTGTCTGAAAAAAAAGTCAAAGTTCTGGGTGGTGACTGTTCAGTCTATCCTGCTGCTATTGCAGAAGGACAGGTGGGTGTGCTCCATAGACCTCCAGGATGTCTACTATCATATCAAGATAAACAAGCGATCCAGGGGGCATATGCACTTACAGCTTGGAGCCAGTCTTTTCCAGTTCAGAGCCTCACCTTTTTGGACTCAACTCAGCCCCCAGGGTGTTTACCAAATGCTTGGCTGTAGTAGCAGCTCACCTGAGGCTTAAGGGATTTCAGGGTTTTCCATACCTGGATAATTGGCTTCTCACCACTCCCATGAGGCATCGACTGGTTTCCATAATGTGATATCTCTTGCAGACTTTTGAAATGCTCAGCATTACGGTCAACATGGTGAACTTGGAGCTCTCTCCTTTGCAAAGCCTAGACTTCATAGGGACCCATCTTAGCACAGTCACAGAGATTGCAGAATTACCCCCACACAGAGTGGACTTGATCAGGCAGCAGGTCAGGGCCATCCTGGAGGTTCCATCACAGCAGGTGCACCTCATCCACAAAGCCTTGGGATCCATGTTGGCAGCCTTCCTTCTCATACCACTAGCAAGATATTATATGGGAGAGCTTCAGTGGACACTGGCAATTCAGTGGTCCATTCTATATCATCCGATGTCCATGCCAATTCCGTTGACACCTGTTTGCAGATATCACCTGCAGTGGTGGCTTTGGTCAGAGGATCTGTTAAGAGGCAGACCATTTTCTCTTCCCCACCCATGGCCATGGTGACCACTGACACTTACCTACTGGGGTGGGGTCATTTTCAGGGCAGAACCGTCCAAGGCACGTGGTCTCCCACGGAGACCAAATTGCACATAATCACTCTAGTTATGATGGCAGTCCTCCTCATGTTGCAATCTTTTCAGGATTGTCTTCCACTGGGAACAGTGGCTATTCATGCAGACAAACATGCCTGTGGTCTGGTACATCAGCAAGCAAGGGGGAAATGCATTCTTTCCTATTGTGTAGAGAGGCCATGAGAATGTGGGAATGAGCAATCTCTTCCAGTCGCTTATTTCTTACAATGCAGTGACAACGTCTTGGCAGTCAGGCTCAGCAGGTCTCTTGACCCTGCACGAGTGGTCCCTCAATCCATCAGTGGCATCTCAGATATTCAGCCAGTGGTTCAGTGTTGCTGCAACCTTTTTGCATCCCCAGTGAAACAACAAATACAGCAGGTACTTTTCCCTGATCCCTCCAGATGGGCAGTCTCCAAGGGACGCTCTTGTTCACGATTGGCCTCCATGTCTCCTCTACTTGTACCCACCTCTTCTGTTGATCCCCAAAGTGCTTCAGAAAGCTCATTGACTGAAGTGTTCCATGATTCTCATTGCCCCCTTCTGACCTCGTCAGGTGTGGTTCCCCTTCCTGCGGTCTCATCTGAAGTATCTGCCTTGGATACTAGATCGTGTTCCAGATCTTATCTCTCGTCTGTCAGAACAACTGCCCAAGCTTCGATCTCTTTGTCTAACTGCATGGTTTCTCCACTTCCCATGATAGTAACACAGCCCAGGCTGGCTTCTCCTGTCAGAAAAATTATATTAGCTTCCCAGAAATCATCTACTCGGAAGATCTGTTGTAATTGAAAATGATTTTCCTTTTGGACTGCGGAAAGAAATCTTGATCTTTTTTCAGCACCGGTGCCAGATATTCTTTTCTTATCATTCTTTTTTCAAGAAGAGGCCAACTTCTCTACTACAAAACTGCAGTTGGTGTCCTGTTTATTGTGGTGATTAGGTTTAGGTTCCTAGAGCGTGTAGCTCGGAGGGATTGGGATTTCTTTAGGTGTAGCATATCCAACAGCTCTTGGTTTAGCATAGCTTTATATGTTAGGCAGAGATCTCCTCGGAGTAGGCGATATGCTACAGAGTAAAGCTGGAGTTATTTGAGACAGTCAGTGTAGGGCATCTGTTTGAGACCAGTAATCATCTTTGTGAGGTACTTCTGTGGCCTTTCCAGCTGCTGCAGATGTCTTGTGAGGTACATTTCAAAAGGGGAGTTGTACTCTATAATGGGTCTAATGAGTGCCGAGTAGAGGGGGAACAATGACTTCTTTTTTTTCCTGGATGAGAACACTTTTGTGATGGTGTGCCACATAGAAGGATTTCCTGACTACTGTGGCGATGTGATTATCAAAGGAGAGACTACTGTCCACCTGGGTCCCAAGGTGTCTCATCACACATTTGACATTAAGTAGACTGCCGTTTATATGGTAGTTCATGGGTACAGAGTTTTTACCAAAGGGGATGACAGTGCACTTTTTGGTATTGAGCTTGAGGCCATGCCTCTGACACCAGGCATCTGTCTCAGTGAGGCCCTTCTGTAGAATGTCCACATCATTTGGGGGCTCGGCTATGGCTCCTAGTTTGCAGTCATCTGTGAACTTCGTTAGCCAGAGGCCTTCTGTGTTAGCCTGTACTTCAGAGAAGTAAATACCAAACAGGAGAGGTCCCAAGACTGAACCCTGTGGTACTCCACTTGTCACTGGTTTGAAGTCAGAGTTGGAGTCTTCAACTTTTACAGTGTGGGTTCTGTCAGTGAGCCAGTTGGCAACCCATTGTGTGATGTAGGGATTTATACCTAGTTCAGTGACTTTAGCTATAATTCCAGAATGGGGGATGGTGTCGAAAGCCTTGGCGAGGTCAAGATAGGCTGTGTGAACCACCTTACCCTTGTCTACGGCTTTGGAGACTGCCTCAAAGAAGTCGATCAGGTTCAGAAGGCATGATCTGCCTTTCACAAACCCGAACTGGGTGGGGTCCGGAGTTTGGAGATTACCAATGTCTTTGTTTATGAGTTCCATGATGATACATTCCATGGATTTGTAGACCAAACTTGTGAGACTAATAGGGCGATAGTTCCCAGGATCAGTAGTGGCTCCCCCTTTGTGGAGTGGGATAACTGTTGCTGTACGCCATTCAGTGGGCACAAAGCCTGACGTGAGACTATGGTTGAACATGGTGCTTAGGTGGGGTGCCAGTTCGTTCTGAAGTTCGTGTAAAACGCAGCCTGGGATGTTGTCCGCTCCCATGGATGCTGTGTTTTTGGTTTTAGAGAGTGCAGCTTTTACCTGCATAGATGTGATTACAGGGACTCTGCATTCTTCCTGTATAGATATGGGCCCTTTAGGGGGTTAGAGGGGGGTAACGTTAGCACTGAAGCTATCTGCCAGGATGTTGACAGTACCAGTTGGTTCTGTAATTTTCGTGCCATTGTGCTGTAACTCAGAGCAGATCTGGGTGTTGCCATTGAGATTCTTGACATAGCTATAGAATGCTTTGTAATTGATTTTAGAGTGAGTGGCGATTTTGTTTTCGTAGCTAGCTTTGGAGGATCTTATAAGGGATCTCAGCTTCTTACTGAGGCTGACCAGGGAGCTCCTCCACTCATGGGATTTTACTCTCTTTTGCAACAGTTTCTTCCTTCTGTTGTAGAGTTTGTTTATGGCAGGGGACCACCAGACTGGCTTCCTTTTTTTGGAGAATAGCATCTTGGTTCTGTTTGGGATAGCACGATCCATGCATTTGTGTAAGTGCTTATAGAGTGCATTTGTGTAGGATTCAGCAGTCATAACTGTATTGTCCATCTGCATGGGTGCCATGAAGTTCACCACTTCTGTCTTAAGAAGCATGAAGTTGGCTTTAGAGAAATGCTTTACCATCGTTTCCTTATTGGTGGGTGGGAGCGGGATGCGGACATCTAGGGTGATTAGCTTATGGTCGGGTCTGACCAACGAGGAGTTGACTTCAGGTGTGGAACACTGGTCACTCATGTTGGTAATGAGTAGGTCTAGGATATTGTTGCCCCTGGTGGGTGTGTGGATAAGTTGATCCAGGGCATTGGAATTTATGAATTCCAGAAAGCGTTGAACAAAGGAGTTGGTACATGAGTAGTTTTCCCAGTTAATGGTGGGGTAGTTGAAATGGCCCATTATTAGGGTGTTTGGTTGAACCCTAATATTTTCCAGTATATCAAGAAAAGAGGAGTGGGAATCCTGCGGCATGGTGGGGGATCTGTAGCAAGCTACAATTTGGATTGCAGTTTTGCCCAGAGTTAGTTGCACTTTGATTACCTCGGATGCATTATGCTGCGCAACTAGCCTGGAGGTATACGTATCCTTAATGAATATGGACACACCTCTGCCTTTGGTGTTCTGGTCCAGGTTAGATGGCCGAAGAGTGCGGTATGAGAGGTGCTCTGTAGAGCCTTGAACCAGGTCTCCGTCACTGCACAGATATCGATGTTCTCCATTTTAAGGAGTGCCTCGAGTGAGTGCATTTTGAGATTTAGACTTCTTGCATTGGGTAGCATTGCCCTCAGTTGTTGCTTGCCTGTTCCTGTTACGGTGGTGAATTTGTCATTTGAACCTTGCCTAAAAAAGGTACTATAGGGGCGGCAAGACCTTTAGCCAGTATCTGGACTCCCAGGGGCGACAGGTGCAGGCTATTTCTATCAAAGCATCATGTCGGTCAACCATGTCGTCCCAGGCAGACAGACACTGGATCCCCTTAGAATGACACCAGAAGCTTAGCCAGTTGTTGAAGTCAATCATTTTGTCCTCCTTGTACTGCGGTATCATTCTGGGCGATGGCAGGATACTACTCAGAGCTAGGGTCATACCTGCCTGGGCTACAAGATCGGAGAGCTCTTCCATGTCTCTTTTCAAGTAGTCCAGGGAGGTACTTCTCAGGTCGTTCATGCCAACATGGACAATGACAGTCATATTTGCACTTGTAGTGGAGTGACCTGAGTGCGTGGGTTATGTGGCAGATCCTGGCACCCAACAGGCAGCTGACAGTAACCTTCTCCTTGTTTAGCCTGGTGAGTGGGACATCACTGTGCCTGACTATAGAGTCACCTATGTCTAGTGTGTTGGGTACGTTGTTTTGCCTTATGGGCTGTGGTTTATTGGCACACTAAGTCTGTGGGCTATGTGTCATTTGGGTTGTGTTGGGGGGTGGAGGTTGCTTGCGTTTCTGCTTTCAAGGTTTCTGTTGCTTGAGCAGATTATTACAGAGAGCCTCTGTGAATGTGTTTGTGTTTCTGTGTGTTGATTTTGGTGGTGTAGGTTTAGTGGGATTATGTGATGAGTGTGGTGTGGTGCAAGTGTTTACCTTCTCCTCTTGACTGTCAAGTTCAGTCTTGGTTGGAGAGAGCTTTACCTCCAGTTTGGCTAGTTAAGTGCATCTCTCACAAGTTTTGGTGTTGGGTGGTAGGAGGAGAGGGTTGTCTGTGTACATGAGGCAATTGCCCCAAGATGCCCAGATTCATCAGATAGACAGGAGAGAACACTGTGAGCTGACCCTTGGACATACCTGAATAAAAAAACTGCTTTCCTCTAGACAAGTGAGGAAAGTGAGTATAAGAGCTGATCTGAAGTAATTAACTTAATTTATCTGCAACCTGTGAGTATTCGGATCCATATCGGATCCGAGCCAGCAACATTTTTCAAGCATCTGCTCCAAGCTCCTCCCCTTACCTTTAATCCCTCACATCTCCTACCTTCCCCCAAATCTCGTTTGCCGCTTCATGCATTGGCATCGTGGTCTCTATAGCTCCATGCTGGGTATAGTAAGTGGTACTTTTTCATATATATTTAGTGTGTGAATGTAGTCATTTTTTCATCCCTTTCCTCCCCTTCGCCATTCGTCGGTTTTCTGTCAAAAAAAAATAGTAGTTTAAAATGTTAGAGTTTGTGAGGTAGTGTAGGGCTAACCGTCCTTAGTATGTGTGCGTTAGTTGGTTTAGTTTTGGCTGAGTGGTTTTTGGTGATGGCTGAGCAGCCAAAACCAACCTTTAAAAATGCACAGTGTGGCCACAAGCTTTCACTGGCTGATGGCCACACTCTGTGTTTTATTTGCCTGGGTGTTCCCCACCTATCTTTGCCTTGTGTGTGTGCAGGGTTCAACCCTTGGGCATTAAAAGACAGGAAGTCAAAGCTGGTAGCTAAGGGCCTGTTACCAGTTTCTGCATTGGACTCGACGACCTCGGCTCCAGTAGCCTATCAACCCCCCCCCAGGCTGGTACTCAACTTCCCTCTAAGCCTTCTGAGATGGGGACAAAATCAAAGGACAAAGATAAGAGAGACAAGGATAAGAGAGAGGAAAGGCACTGCAAACGGTCTCCAGAGCGGAAGCCCTTTCCCAGCCTGCCAACTAAAGTTGTCAGGACCACCTCTCCTTGGCTCCACTCCCCAAAGCTGACTGAGCCCTCAGACCAGACGACTTCTTCGAGGTCGTCTCATAGACCAGCCAGATCCGAGTCGTTCGCCTCCTCGTGGTCGACTCGGAGTCTGTCGGAACTTGACATGGACAGGGTGATGCAGAGGTTCATTCAGACCCAAATGGGAGTCTTACCAGGCTCCTCTCTGGCCGAAGAGGAGACCTCTATGCCCTTCTTCCATCCAATCTCTCCTTCCCCGATCTGATCTATTGTTTTGGGGTTTATGGATCTGAGGATCCTCTGAGCTGGGTTTTGGCGCCGCTGGTTCTTCCAACCTCGATGCCAACGATTACCTTGAGTTCCTTGGATCAGACTTGTTCGGATCCGAGCAACTCTCAGGGCTGAGAATGGGGAGTCTGATCTGAGGGAACGGAGGTGTCTTTGGCTCCGACTTTGTCAGATCTGAGCCATTCCTTCAGAACCCTGGCTACCTTGGCCTCGGCCCTGATCCTCACGGCAGAGCCGGAGAGAGCTTCTTCCTTGTTGGTTGCTAAGGAGGTGGGCTCTCCTTCGGGCTTTGATGTGGTGGAGAGGGTTCTCTCCCAAGGATCGAGACCCCAGCCCATTGCCTTGGACTCCGTCCAAGGTTCCTTGGATTTGGTCACGACTCCCATCAGCTTGTTCCAGGAACACCCCATGCTAGGGGACCCCCAGGTGGATCCCATCATGGAATCCCCCATGAATTACGAGTCATCTTCAGAAAGTCCCACTGAAGAGGGTCCCCATAAGCACTCGTGTAAGAAGAGGCACGTGGACCCCCACCCAAGAGTCCCTCAAAGAAGATACTGACTTGGTTGAAGGTGAGGGTTCCCCCAGGTCACCTCCCAAGGATGTCTCCTTTGGAGACATCATGGAAATCCTCTGCCAGAGGGGAGGTTGGTCAGCCCCAAAACCCTCTACAGACGAGTCAGTATTCCTGAAGGCCTTTGGCATGGGCCCATCTACATCTTGTTTGTCCCCTCCTGCAGATCCCTTAGTGGATCTCATTACCACGTGGGCATGGAAGGAGCCTGACACCATAGAGCCAATACCCAAATACCCTGACAGGATCCTTTCTCCTCCCACAGACAGACGGGCCTGGTACAAGGGATCCCCAGTGGATGTTATGGTGGTTGCAGCTGCCACCAAGAGAGAACTGGCACAGGAAAGTTCTTCGGTCCACCCTGTGGACAAGGAGTCTAGGGTGGTGGATCAGTCTGGGAAGCGAGTCTTTTCAGCGATGTTTTCCATACGAGTGCTGAATTATTTGGTGCATGTCATATGACTTCAGCGAGACCTAGTCACTGAATTCGCTTTGTCGCCAGAGGACAAGCGGCTGTTCTTGGTGAACATGTCTACTCTAAAATCTGTTTCGAACACGTCCATGCATCTTCTTTCCCATGCCATGGAAGGAGCGGTTAGGGCGGCTGGGACCGGCATAGCTATGAGGCAACACGCTTGGCTCAGACTTTGTCCATTCACTGACCCCTTCAAGGCATCATTCACAAATGCTCCCTTTGATGATTCCTCCCTGTTCGGGAAGACAGTTCGTAACACCCTGGTCCAGAGTGAGAAGGACAGGAAGACTGTCTGCCGTCGGAATCCGCTTCTCTAGCCCTCAAAGATCCTTTTCTAGGAGTCAGAGAGGGCAAAAGAAGATGTGGTTCTGAAAATCTCAGTTTTCCCGGGACTCTTAGAACAACTCATCCCCCAGAGGCAGAGGGGACCCGAGGAACTTTGTGTCTAGGGAGACCTTCTCGGACAGACCTACGCAGCAACGCTGAGGGGTTGCCCAATTGTCCTACTCTGGAGACTGTCAGGGGAAGATTGTCATTGTACCTAATGGCTTAGGAGTCCATTACGATGGACCGTTGGGTGCTCTGAATAATATCTAGTGGCTACTCCATCCCATTCGCTGCCCCACCCGTCCAACCAAAGCACCTCCTGGATGTTCCACCCACTCAAATGGAGGCAGCAGCGCAAGAAATTTCAAAGCTGCTTCGCAATCGGGCCATCGAACCTGTCACCCCAGATCAGACGGGATTAGGTGTTTACTCCAGGTTCTTTTTAGTGCCAAAAAAGACTGGGGACCTCAGGCCCATATTGGACCTGTCAACCCTGAACCTGACTGTAGCCAAGCAGAAATTCCAGATGGTCACCTTGCAGTCCATTCTACCTTACCTCCGAGAATGCGACTGGATGTGCTCGATAGACCTCCATGACGCTTACTACCATATCAAAATTTGCAGAAGCTCCAGGAGATTCCATCGCTTCCAGCTGGGAGCCAGTCATTTCCAGTTAAGAGCCCTACCCTTCAGTCTCACTACAGCCCCCAGGGTGTTTACCAAGGTTATGGCAGTTGTAGTGGCTCACCTGAGGCTCCAGGGAATTCACGTGTTTCCTTACTTAGACGATTGGCTCCTCGCTGCTGCCACCAAGTGTCTACTTTGCATAGCCAGAGACTCCTTCCTGCATCTTGCAGTCAACTTAGGGATTACCATCAACATCTCCAAGTCCCGCTTGAACCTGACACAGACCTTGGAATATATAGGGCACGGCTGGACACTCTACTATTGCAAGTTTTTCTCACTCTGGACAGGGTCCAGAACCTACGGGTTCATGTGTCAGTGATCTTCAGCGCCAGGATGCCAACAGCGAGCGATGTTCTCCAAGCCCTAGGCTCCATGGCCGCAGTAATCTCAATCCTTCCCTGTGCATGCCTTCACATGCGGGTGCGTCAGTGGACCCTGGCAGTTCAGTGGTCTTGAATAGACCTCCCCATGGACTATCCAATACAAATCAAATCAGCAGAGCCTGCAATATTTCTCTTCTCTGTTGGCTTCAATTGTCAGAAATCTTGGCAGGTCATCCCTTCATGACACCCACAGTCCAAGCCACAGTGACCACGGACACCTCCCAGCTTGGGTGGAGGGGGCACTATTTGGGGAGGATGGTCCAAGGCACGTGGTCCCAGACTGAGACCAGATTGCATATCAGTGTTCTGGAGATGAAGGCAGTGCTTTTAGAATTGCAAGCCTTTCATGCTGTTTTTTCCCCAGGGACGATTGCAGTTCAGTCAGACAACATGTCTGTTGTCCGGTACATCAACAAACAAGGAGGAACTAGATCTTACCCTCTCTGTCACAAGGTCATGAGAGTGTGGGAATGGGCGATCTCCACCAGTCAGTTTCTGATTGCACCGCACATCCCGGGATGCTCCAACATTTTAGCGGACAGACTGAGTCGGGCTATTCTAATGCCATACGAGTGGTCTCTGAAACAGTCGATAGCGGAGGAGATCTTCTTTGCGTGGGGTCAGCCTTGCTGCGATCTCTTCGTATCTCACACAGCGAGTTCTTCACTCTGATCCCCTCACCAAGAGACTCCCCCTGAGATGCTCTCGTCCATGCTTGGCCTCCCGGGTTACTGTATGCTTATCCCCCGTTACCTCTCATTCCGAAGTTTCTTCAGAAAGCTTGCTGACCTGGGTGCAAAGTGATCCTCATTGCCCCATTCTGGCCTCGTCAGGTGTGGTTCCCCTTCCTCTAGTCTCATGTTCTAACTCCTCAGATTTTAGATCCCTGCTTGGATCTCATCTCTCATCCCTCAGGCATCAGTCCATCCGATCTGAGCAGCCTCAAGCTGACGGCTTGGTTGCTCCAGTTCCCCTGATTGCTAGGACTCCCGGTCTGTCATCTTCAGTAAAGACTATTTTGGTGGCATCCCACAAAGCTTCCACTAGGAAGGTTTATTGCAGCAAATGGAAATGGTTCTCTATTTCGGCTTCTCCAAGGAACCTAGATCCTTTACAGCCCCGGTTTCTGCAGTGTTGGAGTTTTTGTCCAATATTTTCCAACAAAAGGCTAGTTCCTCTATGGTGAAAGTACAACTGGCAGCCATATCTAATTTTCATGTCGGCAAAAATATGAATTCTCTGGCCTCTTTGAAACTGTGTAAAGCTTTCTTGAAAGGCACTTTTCTTTTACATCTCCCAGTTAAGGGTTCAGTCCCTCCTTGGGACCTTATCCTAGTTCTGCAGGCATTGGTTGCTCTCCCATTTGAACCAGCAGCGTCAGTAGATTTCATATTCTTGTCCTGGAAGACAGCCTTTCTAGTGGCCATTACTTCGACCAGAAGGGTTTTTGAGATCCAAGCTTTGTCTGTCTTGTCCCCTTACTTGATCTTTCATAAAGACAGGGTTTTGCTCCGCATGAACCCTTCTTTCTTACCAAAAGTTGCCTCTGAATCAAATATTAACCAGATGATTAATCTGCCTGTTTTCTTTCCAAATTTTCAGAACAAGGGTGAATATAAGCTGCATCTGCTAGATGTTGATAGACAGCTTCATTTCTATTTACATAGGACTAAACAATTTTGTAAGTCCGACCAGTTATTCATGTCCTTATCTAGACCCTTTTTGGGCAAAGCCATTTCCAAGGTCTCCTTAGCTAAATGGATTACACAATGTATACTGAAAGTCTATAAGGATAAAGGTCTGACCCTACCTGGTCCTGTTAAAGCTCATTCTACCAGATCTATGGCAACTTCTGCTGCTTTTTGGTGTAGGGTTTCACTGGATGATATATGTGCAGCAGCGACCTGGGCACGGTCGCATACATTTATTTCTTGTTATAAGTTGGATTTGATCTCTAGAGGGGGAGCATCCTTTGGCTCTGCGGTGCTCAGGAATATCCTTCCATGAGGGCCTCCCAGGGGTTTTGGTAGCTGGAGACTCTGTCCCACAGGTTGCAGATAAATGAAGTTAACTACTTCCGATAAAGAAGTTATGTACTCACCATAACGTTCCATCTGAGTAGTTATACTTCATTTTCTGCAACCGTCCCGCCCTCCTTCCCCCGAACCTGTTCTAGGTTAGTGCTTTTATTGAGTTGCTGACAGTTTGAATAGTGGCAAACTCAATCTGAGGGAAGGTAGGAGATTTGAGGGGTTATGGGTAAGGGGAGGAGCTTGGAGCAGATGCTTGAAAAACGTTGCCGGCTCGGATCCGATATAGATCCCAATACCCACAGGTTGCAGAAAATGAAGTACAACTACACAGATGGAACATTATGGTGAGTACATAACTTTTTTTCTCTAAGCAAGTGAGGAAAGTAAGTACAAAAACTGTTTTCCTCTAGGTAAAGAGGAAGAGTGAGTGCTGTAGTAATTTGTAGCTTATTTAGTGCTAACAACAAGTTCTGAACAAGTGCTGAGCATGAATAAGCAAATTCAAGTGCTAAAACTAAGAATCTGCACCTAGATTTTGTGGTAGATAGGCTACCTAGTGCTTACCACTCCCACTGATAAGCTAGAATGCTTTGCTCCAACACAGAAAGGCTTGGGAGGCTCAGAAGCTTACAAACAGTCCTGGATAGAGCAACTCTGTATCAGGACTATACTAGTTACAGTAAAGGTGGGAAGCAAGCGCAAACGAAGGCTTTTAAACCAGAAAGTTGAAAGAGACAGAAAAACTGCCCAAACAGCCAATAAACTATAATTTCTGGGCCAGAAACCACGCTTGTGGTAGATAGGCTACCAAGTTCTTACAACTCCCACTCCTACTACCTTTCCTGTAACTAGTGTTCCAGATACATATTTGCTGTATCCAGGACTGTATGTAAGCTTCTGAGCCCTCTCCTCCCCCAAGCCTTTCTGTTTTGGAGGGAAGCCTTCTAGCTTATCAGCAGGAGTGGTAAGCACTAGGTAACCTGTCTACCACATAGAGTGGTTCTGGCCCAGAAATTCTAGTTATTGGCCGTTTGGGCAATCTCTTCCATCTCTCTCAACGTTCTGATTTGAAAGCCTGCATTTCCACTTGTTTCTGTCCTGTAACTCGTCTAGTGCAGATACAGATTCTTAGTTTTAGCACCTAAATTTGCGTATTCATGCTCAGCACTTGTTCAGAACTTGTAAGCACTAAATAAGCTACTAATTACTATAGCACTCGGTCTTCCTCATTAGCTAGAGGAAAACAGTTTTTGTACTTACTTTTCTCACTTGCTTAGAGAAAAACAGCTCTTGTACTCATTTTCCTCACTTATCTAGAGGAAAATAGTTTTGTATTCAGGCATGTCCAAGGGTCAGCTCCCAGTGTTCTTTCCTGTCTATCTGATGAATCTGGGCATCTTGAGGCAATGTAGAAATTGCCACATGTACCCTCTCCTCCTACCACCCAACACTACAACCTGTGAGAGATGCACTTATCTAGCCAAACTGGAGGTAAAGCTCTCTCCAACCAAGACTGAACTTGACAGTCATGAGGAGAAGGTAAACATTTGCACCACACCACACTCATCACATAGTCTCACTAAATCTACACCACCAAAATCCACACATAGTAACACAAAAACATTTGCGGAGGCTCTCAATAATAATCTGTCGAAGCAACAAAGATCTCCAAAGCAGAAGTGCAAGCAACCTCCATCCCCCAACACAATCCAAATGACACACAGCCCACAAACTCAGTGTGCCACTCAACCACAGCCAATAAGGCAAACCAACGTACCCAACACACTAGTCATAGGTGACTCTATAATCAGGCACACTGATGTCCACTTACCAGGCTAAACAAGGAGAAGGTTACTGTCAGCTGCCTGTTGGGTGCCAGGATCCGACACATAACCCACGCACTCAGGTCACTCCACAACAAGTACAAATATGACTTTGTCATTGTCCATGTTGGTGTGAATGACCTGAGACGTATCTCCCTGGACTACATGAAAAGAGACCTGTAAGAGCTCTCTAATCTTGTAGCCCAGGCAGGTATGACGCTAGCCCTGAGTAGCATTCTGCCATCGCCCCGAATGATACCGCAGTACAAGGACAAAATGATTGACTTCAACAATTGGCCAAGCTTCTGGTGTCATTCTAAGGGGTTCCATTATCTGTCTGCTTGGGATGACATGGTCGACGGACCACGATGTTTTGCCACAGATGGCCTGCACCTGTCGTCCCTGGGATTCCGGATACTGGCTAAGGCTCTTGCTCCCCCTGTAGTGCCTCTTTTAGGCAAGGTTCAAATAACAAATTCACCACCATAACAGGAACAGGCAAGCAAAAACTGAGGGTAATGCTACCCAATGCTAGAAGTCTAAATCTAAAAATGCACTCACTCGAGGCACTCCTTAAAAATGGAGAACATCGATATCTGTGCAGTGACTGAGACCTGGTTTAAGGCTCCAGAGAGCACCCCTGCACTACCAGGCTATAACTCATACCACACTTTTCGGCCATGTAACCTGGATCGAAACACCAAAGGCGGAGGTGAGTCCATATTCATTAAGGATATCCACACCTCCAGGCTAGTTGCTCATCAAAATGCATCCGAGGTTATGCAAGTGCAACTAACTCTGGGCAAAACTGCAATCCAAATTGTAGCTTGCTACAGATCCCCCACCATGCCCCAGGATTCCCACTCCTCTTTTCTTGATGTACTGGAAAATGTTAGGGTTCAACCAAACACCCTAATAATGGGCGATTTCAACTTACCCCACCATTAACTGGGAAAACTAATTGTTCACCAACTCCATAGCTCAATGCTTTCTTGAATTCATAAACTCCAATGCCCTGGATCACCTTATCCACACCCCCACCAGGGGCAACAATATCCTAGACCTAGTCATTTCCAACATGAGAGACCGGTGATCCACATCAGCTAATCACCCTTGATATCCACATCCCGTCTCCACCTCCCCCCCCCCCATTAAGAAACCCATGGTAAAAAAAATTCTCCAAAGCCAACTTCATGTTTCTTAAGACAGAAGTGGTGAACTTCATGACACCCATGCAGATGGACAATACAGTTACAACTGCTGAATCCTACACAAATACACTCTATAAGCACTTACACAAGTGCATGGATCGTGCCATCCCAAACAGAACCAAGACGCTATCCTCCAAAAAAAGGAAGCCAATCTGGTGGTCCCCTGCCATAAACAAACAGTACAACAGAAGGAAGAAACTGTTGTAAAAGAGAGTAAAATCCCATGAGTGGAGGAGCTCCCTGGTCAGCCTCAGTAAGAAACTGAGATCCCTTATAAGATCCTTCAAAGCTAGCTACGAAAACAAAATTGCCACTAATTCCAAGGACAACCACAAAGCATTCTATAGCTATGTCAAGAATCTCGATGGCAACACCCAGATCTGCTCTGAGTTACAGCACAAAGGCACGAAAATTACAGAACCAACTGATATTGCCAACATCCTGGCAGATAGGTTCAGTGCTAACTTTACCCCCCACCCCCCCCCCCTAAAGGGCCCATATCTATACAGGAAGAATGCAGAGTCCCTGTAATCACAACTACGCAGGTAAAAGCTGCACTCTCTAAAGCCAAAAACACAGCATCCATGGGACCGGACAACATCCCAGGCTGCGTTTTACACAAACTTCAGAATGAACTGGCTCCCCACTTAAGCACCATGTTCAATAATAGCCTCACATCAGGCTTTCAGCCCACTGAATGGCGCATAGCAACAGTTATCCCACTCCACAAAGTGGGAGCCACCACTTATCCTGGGAACTATCGACCTATTAGCCTGACAAGTCTGGTTTGCCAAGGCCATGGAAAATATCATCATGGAACTCATAAACAAAGACATTGGTAATCTCCAAACTGGATCCCACCCAGTTCGGGTTTGTGAAAGGCAGATCATGCCTCCTGAACCTGATCGACTTCTTTGAGGCAGTCACCAAAGCCTTAGATGAAGGTAAGGTGGTTCACACAGCCTATCTTGACCTCGCCAAAGCCTTCAACACCATCCCCCATTCTGGAATTATAGCTAAACTCACTAAACTAGGTATAAATCCCTACATCACAAGATGGGTTGCCAACTGGCTCACTGAAAGAACCCACACTGTAAAAGTTGCAGACTCCAAATCTGACCTCAAAGCAGTGACAATTTGAGTACCACAGGGTTCCGTCCTGGGACCTCTCCTATTTGGTATCTACTTCTCTGAAGTACAGGCCAACACAGAAGGCCTCTGGCTAACTTAGTTCGCAGATGACTGCAAACTAGGAGCCATAGTGAAGTCCCCAAATGATGTGGACGTCCTACAGAAGGGCCTAGCTGAGACAGATGCCTGGTGTCAGAGCCATGTTCTCAAGCTCAATGCCAAAAAGTGCAGTGTCATCCCTTTTGGTAAAAACTCTGTACCCATGAGCTACCACATATGCAGCAATCTGCTTAACACCGAATGTGTGATAAGAGACCTTGGGACCCAGGTGGACAGTAGTCTCTCCTTTGATAGTCTCATTGCCACAGTAGTCAGGAAGTCCTTCTACATGGCACACCTCATCATAAAAGGGTTCTCATCTAGTAAAAAAGAGGTCATTGTTCCCCTCTACTCGACACTCATTAGACCCATTATAGAGTACAACGCCCCTTTTGGAATGTACCTCACAAGACATATGCAACAGCTGGAAAGGCCACAGAAGTACCTCACAAAGAGGATTACTGGCCTCAAACAAATGCCCTACACTGACTGCCTCACTACTCCAAGGTGATCTCTGCCTAACATATAAAGCTATGTCAAACCCAGAGCTGTTGGACAATGCTACACCTAAAGAAATCCCAATCCCTCCGAGCTACATGCTCTAGGGACCTAAACCTTGTCATCACAATAAATGGGACTTGCTGGAGGGATAGATTCCTGTCCCAGAGACTTCCCATACTCTGGAACAGGCTACCCATCTATGTCAAGCAAAGATCTTCGTTAGCACTCTTCAAGAAATATCTTGATGAGTGGATGGGAAATAGGAAATACACACCGGGGATCACTTCTGTGTCTCTGCTCGATAGTGGCACAGGAAAATAACTTTCCTGGGTGGCGTAAGCCAGGGAACCTTGTTGGCTAGGCTTACGTAGGCCCTTGGACAGATAGCCTAGTACCTACCTATAAGCTAGAAGGCTTCTCTCCAACACAGAAAGGCTTTTGGGGGCTCAGAAGCTTACAGCAAATCTGTATCTGGACTAGACTAGTTACAGGAAAGTCAGGAAACGAGCTTAAATTTTTATTTTTTTTTTGGAAAGTGGAAAGGAAAAACAGAAGATAATTCAAATTAAGGACCTAAGTGGCTTGACCTTCATAAATGTTCTCTCTCTATTAGGTAGAATGAGCTAGTGACACTAGACTGGGATAGAGCTGAACAAATGTGACTGGTGGGAGTGTCTGAAGTCAAAATATGATCTCATTGTACTCTGTGTAGTAAGCAAATGAGATAGACCCAGGAGGAGTGTTCAAACAGAAATTTACAGGAGGGGCGGGCAATTCCAAAGTCACCAAGATTAATACCAGAACAAGAACAGGGAGGGCAGGTGGGAAACTAACTGAAGAGACTGAGAGAGACTACAGTAGTCTATGAAACAATTAAATAGAAACTAGATGTTCATCATGTTTCACTGTTGCAGTCGTTACTCTTGGGTTATCCTACTGGCAGGCTACCCGCAGTCGGCCTGAATTCCAAAGTTTTGGTCTGGCGTCAGTTGCTGTCTCCACTTCCCTGACGTCAGTGCACCAGAGGTATAAAAGATGCAGCCGACGCCATTTTCTTCAGTCTTTCTTGCCGCGCAGTGCCCAAAGCAAAAGCAGTTCGCAAGTGCCGGTCAGCCGACTCCTGAGATTTTTAAAATCGAATTTCAGATCCGAAGTCTTCATTAAAGCTAAGTACCCCGTTGGGGAAACTTTTTTCTTGCTTCAGACCGATGTCAGATAAAGTTAACAATTGTATTTCTTGTGGGAAGCAAATACCTCATAAGGATTTTCATTCTTACTGTGTATTCCTTGCCTAGGCCCTGATCATGACATTGCTAGCTGTCGGTTTTGTGCTAGATTTAACCATTGCACTGTTAAGCGTCGGTATGATTTTGCCTTTCATTACTTTGGCCGAAGGTTTAATTATATAATGCCGTCGGAACAGCCGACGACCGGAGTTTATAAAAAGTGCAAGGAAAAGGACAGGAATCCGAGGTCCAAAACCGACGACGAGGCCCCCGCTAGGCCAGTCACCGGTTCGCCGGTTCTCAGTGAGGCACTTTTGCAGCCCCTGACGCCCGCTCCCACACAGCCACAGGCTGCTTCTGACTCCCACGTGGAGCCGACTAGGTCTCTGGATACTCAAGGTATTGGACTCTCGGAAACTATTCCCTCAGATGGGTCCGGAGCCACTGAGCAGGCATCGGCTTCTGAGGATGTTTTCAGACCTACACAATTATATGTCAAGCCAACCTCAGCTTCATAGACAAAGACTAAAACAGCTCTAAAGACAAAGAAACAAGTACAGCATTTTCCTGGACAGACTTCCATGCCTAAGTGGTTTTGATGCTTTACATGATGTGTTGTTGGTTAAGCCTGTGGAAGAGCAGTTTAAAAGAAAATGGAGGACAAGGCTAAGTTTAAAATTGGCCCTACTAAAGGGGGTGGACTTATGCTGCTGATTCCCCCCAGTCTGGGGTAGGTCTAGGCGTGGTAGAAGCAGAGCTCAAGGTTCTTTGCTGCCAGTACATTCTCTGGCAGCACCTTTGGGGGGGGAGAAGGCTCTCTTTTCAAAGAAATTGGGATTTAATTACACCACGGTTAGGTTTTTTATTTCCATACCTTGCCTCCTTCAAAGGCATGCCAGTACAAAGAACAGAGGCTCACAAGCAAATTTCTTTGCTCCAAATAGGGGTTCCCAGTCAGTTCCTGTGCCATAAGAGGCCTAGGATTCTCGCCTTCCTCAGTACCAAAAAGGGGAACACGTGGAGACCAATTTTGGATTTATCACCAAATTCTTGATCTGGCTCAAGAGAAAAGACCTTCTACAGCATTTGGAATATGTCATCATGCTAAGAAGCCTAGATGTAAGGTATTTCAGAGAATAAATAAAGTCCAGTCTAGTCTCTCCTCTCACATGTGCTTTCTGGGTGTGACTGAATACAGCAGCCCAGATGGCCTTTAGTCCTTCAAGCCTTAGTTCATGGCATCTTGCAGTTTTGGTTTCCCCCATGCCAAACTGCAATATGAGGAAGCTAAATGGTATCTCAAAAATCTGTGGACACAGCACAACAGATGCCCTCAGATATTGCTTGGGAGCTCAAGCAGATGTGTTAAGACAAGAATCATGATCCCCCTACAGTGGAAACTGATCTTCATGTATTTCAAAAAATTGACAGTGTCATGGGAACTCCAGACATATGCTCTTTTCTTTTCAGTTGGAAAAATCTTCATGTATGCTTTCCCACCTCTGCCTCTTCTCCCAAAGGTGCTTCTAAAGGCCAGCCTCTCCTCGCAGCACTGGTACATTACTGAGGAGTCTGGTAAGGAAGCCTCCATGGCCTTTACCCTGCATCTAACAGCCTGGCATATTTGAAAGACAGCAGGTCTCAGCTTCCTCAACAAGTTTTAAATGGAAGAGATTTTTATTTTGGACTGAGATTTCTGGCCTAATTTGAGTGTGGCTCTTCAATATCTCACTATGATTGTGACCCCACATTGTTTTTCATCCTTTGTTCAAAGCATTTCTTTAGGGGGCAAAGAATAGACTGCTTTTTGCCATTACTTCTGCTAGAAAGGGTTTCTGAGTTGCAGGCCATAGGGTCATTCATTTGCTAATATCCTTCTTTATGCCTAAGTGGTTTTCTAGTGTGGCTTTAAACCAAACTATTCTATTATTTAAGCAGGACTAAGGATTTTAGGCAGTCCAAAACAACTATAGGTAGGTTGGGTTTTTTGCATGCATTTTGTTATTCCCATCATGCAAAGGAGATTACTCTAGTAGGCTGCTTTTTTTGCACAGCTTTTTTTGCAGGCATGTTATCAGCCTGCTTGCTTATATGATTTGCCAGCCTCCCTTACCTCTGCTTTGGGATTTGGAGCGGACTACCCCAATAGTTAGGACTGCAGCAATGTGGATACAGAACATCTACTTTTATGGTAGGTTTCAGTACTTTTCCTCTGACTCCTCTTCTGAACAGGGATACTTTTTTCCTCCCTATGAGGATTCTGATGCTGAAGAATCTATTCCTTCAGCCTCTCTTCCTGAGGATTATTCTTTTGGGGAAACCCTGCATACCACAAGGGAGCATTTTCACTGGGAGAGCCAAGATTCCTCAGAGTCTAAGAAAAGGCTCAGAGACTTTCTTTTACAACCTCGGCACAAACCTCTTGCTATCCCTCCTGTTCTAGACATTGTAGATGATGTATTTTCAGAGTCCGGCCTGTCTCCTGGCTCTTTACCCCCCAACACCTGCTAAGCCTGACAGATACTACAGGGTCCCAGACTCTCATAAATTTCTATACAAAAACCTTGCTGCTGACAAAGAAACTATATCTCAGGGTCCCAAACGGGTCAAGGCTTCCACTGCAAAAAACTCTGTCCCCTCTGATAGGGATTCTAGGGCACTGGACAGATGGGGGAAAAAGTTTACACTTCTGCTACCTTGGCTGTAAGGGCTTTAAATTGTCAGTTTCATATGCTTAAATATTAGCAATACTTAATGTCACTGCTTAAACAGAAAATGTTGACAAATTCTGAATGTTCTGATAACAAGGAAATGCAGGATTTATTGCATGAAGCTGAACAAGTGGGAAAGCATACTTTGCAATGTGGTTTTGATTCACTGGAGGCATCTTGTAGGGCTGCTGTAACGGGTTCTGTCATTAGAAGGCATGCTTGTTTCAAGGAACAGAATCTGCCTGATCATGTTAAAGCAAAATTATTGGATGCTCCTTTACAGCATGATACTTTGATGTTAAGGCAGAAGAGGTGTTGAAGAAAATGGAGGATAAAGCAAAGTCCATGCAGACCGTTAAGGATTTCCTACAGGTACAGCCACCCAGATTTAGCAGGAACTGGCCTACAAAGAATTGGTCCTTTCCAGTGTCAGACAGGCCACAGAGAGGCAGATACAGACGCCCGAGAGGCATTTCCCAGCCACAAGGCTCATACAGGCCTAAGCAATGGGGTGCTTCTACCTCCAAAAGCGGAGAAGACAAATCACAACCATACAGGAAACAGTCCCAATGACTTTCCTCCTGAACCAAGGACTTATCTTTTGGCAGCCCCCTTAGGGGAAAACTAGCACTTTTTTCACCAAATTGGCACATGATTGTCTTGAACATAGTGTCTCAGGGCTACAGGCTCCACTTTCACACCCTGCCAAGGGCAAAAGGTATGCCAGACGTGCCACACAATCAATGGGCAGAGGCACAAAAACAAGTTTCATCCCTCATGGACATGAGGGCCATTCAGCAAGTGCCACAACAAGAGCAGGGACAAGGATTTTACTCAAGACTTTTCTTGGTGCCCAGAAAGGACAAAGCCTGGAGACCAATACTGGACCTGTCTATTCTAAACACATTTCTAGACGTGTCTATTCTAAACACATTTCTGGACGTTCCAAAATTCAAAACATTGACTCTGCAGCAGCTACTGCCCATGCTGAGCAAGAAGGCTTGGCTCGTAACTTTGGACTTAAAAGAGGCATACCTGTATGTCCCAATCAGACAATCTTGCAGAAGATACCTCATATTCATAGCTGGCTCAATGCGCTACCAATTCTCTACACTGCCCTTTGGCTTATCTTCTGCTCCCAGGGTCTTCACAAAATGCCTGGCACCAGTAATTGCATTTTGCAGACAAAGAGGAATTCAAATATATCCTTACTTGGACGACTGCCTTATTCAAGCAGAGAACAAAGACTTTCTATTAAAGCATCTGGCATTTGTAAAAAGATTACTAATTTGCCTAGGGTACACAGTAAATGAAAAGAAATCAAAACTGGTACCCTCTCAAGAGATAATATTCCTGGGTGCAAGCTTAAATACATCTGCCCAGATGGCTTATCTCACTCCAGACAAACAAAGGCAACTGACTTCTTACTTTAAAATGTTGGCAAGAAAGACCCAGTTATCTTCAAGAAAAATTCTGCAGGCTTTGGGCTTCATGGCATCCTGCATTCTGCTAATTCCATATGCCAGACTGCATATGAGGAAACTACATTGGTATCTAAAAAGTGTTTGGACTCAACATTGCCACAGTTTGGAAACAATAATTATCCTCATTCCCTGCCTGCAACAGGAGTTTTGATGGTGGGCACAGGCCTGTCACCACAACAAGGGACAGCCATTCACTTTACCCACAGCCAGGTAGACACTAACAACGGACGCATCAGATTATGCCTGGGGGGCCCACATGGCAGGAAAATGTATTCAGGACACATGGCCCGCAAGCCAGATGCATCTTCATGTCAATCAAAAGAGATGCTAGCTGTTCAGAATGCCCTGACAGCTTTCAAGGATCTACTTCATCCAGGACAACTACTGATAAAGACGGACAATACTACAGTTATGTGGTACATAAACAAGCAGGGAGGCACACATTCCTACCCCCTCTGCAGACAAGCCATGACTTTGTGGGACACAGCACTGACTTATCAAGTTCACCTGCAAGCACAATTCCTGCCAGGAAAAATAAATACTCTGGCAGACGAACTAAGCAGAAACCTCATGGATCCCCATGAGTGGAAACTGGATCCACAAGTCTTCAGCATGATAAAAAGGAAATGGGGATGCCCAGACAAAGATCCATTTGCCTCCCCTCACAACTGCCAACTACAGAGATTCTGCACAAGGATTTATCACAAGCAAGCATGGAAAGTGGATGCCCTATTCTTCAGCTGGAAAAACCTAACAGTATATGCCTTTCCTCTACTGCCTCTCCTCCCCAAGGTACTCCTAAAGGTCAGACAAGATAAGCCAAAAATGATACTGATTGCCCCAGACTGGCCACGCCAGCACTGGTACCCATTCCTAAAGAACTTGTCTCAAGGTCCAGCCTGGACATTGCCTTAAACTTCTCACTTACTGACCCAGCAAAACAATCAGATCCTGCACAGCCAACTCAGGACCTTAAATCTGGCAGCATGGTGGGTAATGTAGCCATTCAGAACACATCCACTCTCCAAAGCTGTAATGGATGTTATCTTGGAGGCCAGGAGGCCCAGTACTAGAAAATCTTATGCAGAAAAATGGAAGAGATTTTGTGCTTGGAACCAGGAACAAGGAATTGACACGTTTGTACCAAATATCCCTCAGATTTTACAATACTTAACTGAGATGCTGGACAAAGGCCTATCCTTTTCATCAATTAAGATTCATGCCTCTGCCATTTCAGCCCATTACAATACGGAACCACCTATCTTTTCGCATCCTTTAATAAGGCAGTACCTCAGAGGGGCCAAAAACATAAGACCTCGAAGGAGAGCACCAATACCTGCATGGGACCTCATTTATGTCTTGGAAAAACTCACACTGCCTCCTTTTGAGCAAGCCTCAACAGCTGATATAAAATTCTTATCCTGGAAAACAGCTCTGCTCCTAGCAATAACCTTTGCAAGACGAGTCTCGGAGTTACAGGCACCATGGCTGAGGAACCTTTTATCATTTTCCATCAAGACACTATGTGGACCAACCCTACATTTATGCTTAAGGTGGTGTCCAGTGTGACCCTTAATGAAACCATTAACTTGCCTACCTTTTTATCCAAACCCACAGAACAAGGGGGAGAGAATTCTGCATTCTTTGGACATACACAGACAGCTACGCTTCTACTTGGACAGAACTAAAGCTTTCAGAAAGACTGAGCAACTTTTAGTGGCATATGCTGCAGGATCACAAGAAAAGGCTATCTCAAAACAGACTATTTCAAAATGGATAGGCCATTGCATTCGTTTCTGCTACTCACAGCATGGCACATCAGTGCCTAAGGGCATTAGGCCACATTCTACCAGAGCAGCAGCCACTTCAGCAGCCTTCCTCAGAGGAGTACCAACCAAAGACATCTTAGAGGCTGCAGCTTGGAGTTCAGTGCACACTTTTACAAAGCACTACCACTTATCTCTCTACTCTAAATCCAGAGCAGGCTTTGCCACTGCAGTTCTGCAGGGGCTCATAGCCTCTCCTAATCCTATTTAGCCCAGCCACCCATCCTCAGCTTTGGGATTCAACCCAAGAATAATGACTGCAAAAGTGAAACACGATGAATACTTGTGTACCTACCATAAATGTAGATGTTCGAGTGTATTCACTGTTGCAGTCCAGGTTACCCTCCCACCATCCCCCTTTCATTTGCTGGGTCTTATCTGTACTTCTCTATTCTATACAACCTATGTGGTGTATTTGCTTGTAGATGAAGGAAATGTTTACTTTACTGCATGCATGTTTATTGGCATAATCTATTTAGCCTACCCTTTTGGGGGCACCTGACATCTGGGGCAAGAAAAACTGAAGAAAATGGCATCGGCTGCATCTTTTATACCCCTGGTGCACTGACGTCAGGAAAGAGGCGACAGCAACCGACACCGGACCAAGACTTTGGAATTCAGGCCGACTGCGGGTAGCCTGCCAGCAGGATAACCCAAGAGTAATTACTGCAACAGTGAATACACTCAAACATCTACATTTATGATAGGTACACAACTGTACTTTCTTCGTAGCATTCTCCTTGATCAGGTGCAGCCAAGCAGTGTGTAATGTGACGATCCGTAAATGGATTTCTAATTGCTTTTTCACTGTTTACTGTCTTAGAAATTTGGAGTTGCCTCATCCACCTAAGGCTCAGTCTCTCAGGTCAGTTGCTACCTCATCAGCCTTCTCCACTAGGATGTCCATAGATGACATTTGCACTGCAGCCATTTGATCCACTCCTCATACCTTTGTTGCTCATTATAAGCTGGTTATGGTCTCCAGAAATAGATCATCCTTTGGTTCCACAGTGCTCAGGCACATCCTTCCTTAAGGTCACCCAGGATTCTATTGTAGCTGGGGATTCTGACCCAGTCATGATGAATAATGAAATGGATAACATCAGATTAATAGTTATGTAGTTATCATAACTTGGTATCTGTATTATTCTATTTCATTATTCATCACTTCCCACCCACCTTCCCCTTTCCATGTTTCTTGAGGTTCTGGAGAGGCTGAAGTTTCTGGCTTTTGAACTTCTGCCCCTTGGTGTTCGCCTGGCAGTTTTATGTAAGGGTTGATATATAGTTATGTTTATGGGCATTCTTTAGCATTCCAGCAGCAAACTCGATCTGAGTGGTAGTGTCGAATGGGATTATGGGAGAGGGGGAAGCTTGAGCCTTGAATCCAAGTGTTTGAAGTGCTGGATTGGATCCGACATCGAATCCAACACCCAGTCATGATGAATAATGAAATAAGATAACACAGGTAGCAATTTATAGTACATAACTGTTAATGTTAAGTTGTCAATCTCGCCTTCATTCTTGCTGGTTGGGTTCGGAGCCAATTCTCGGCTCCGACTCTGCCATCTTCAATAGCTCGAGAGCTGTTTACTGGCTCGAGGCTACCCTATATCCCATGATGCCTGGCACTAGTTACCCAGATCTCGTTTGCCGCTTCAGACTGCGAGGTTGTCTTACTGGCTCAGGCTCGTATACTTTTTTGTATTTTTCTATTTTCACTAGAATTTAACCATTATTAGTGTACCTAATTCCTTAATTATACTATTACCCTCGCTAGATTCTTTAAATAGTATCTATCCCTCCTGTTTTTTTTTTTACTGAAAACTCGGTTTAGTTAGAGAGCTTTCCCCACCCCTCCCTTCCTTTTGCGATAGTCATTTAAATTAGAGGCTAACCCTCTTTTTGACTTTCTCTAGTTTAAAAAAAAAAAAAAAACACGTTTTTAGTAGTAGTAGACTTATTTAGTGTGTGTTAGCTGTATAGTATAATTAGTTATACCTGCTAACTTGTTTTTTCTTGTGGTGTGTGTGTGAGTGTTTTACCTTGGTGTGTGTGTGTGTTTAAACATGTCCAAAGACTCTAAAGTGTCTGGATTCAAGAAGTGTGACTCATGCTGTCAGAAATGTCTTTGACAGATGGTCACACTTCTTGTGTCTATTGTCTGGGCGCTGTGCACCTGCAGGACTCTTGTTCGGTTTGTCATGCTTTCAGCGCAAGAGTCCTGCAGGACCGCAAAAATAAGTTAATACTCTGGGGTTTGCTCAAGTCCCAGGATTCACCGGCCAAGGCTCAGCCTGTGAAATCCTCCAAGCCACCTAAGTCTTCGGCTCCCAGTTCTGAGCTGTTGCTGGGTGAAACTCCACAATCCACCTCGGCTGGAGCCAATGTGCCTCCCTCCCAATCGGCTCCAACAGGTACTTCGGAGCCGTCTGGGAGTCGAAAGAGATCTAGGTCTCCCTCCTTGGAGTTGATACGCTCGGCTCCATGGTCACCTCTGCTCCAATCAGAGCGCAGTCATAGGTCCTCTCACTCCTCTCCGGTACTCTAGGATTTCAGACCAGGACTTGGAGAGAGTGGTCAGTAGGCTGCTGAAATCGCAGGCCCTAGCGAAAATGTTGTCCAGCCCCCCTCATCAGGTGTTGGCTCCATCCACTTCTGCAGAGATTCCTCCTCTGACTCCTCTCTTGAGCTCGGAGCGGAGTTCGTTGGGGTTCGACTCGTGGAACTGTCGGCTCCGATACCTTCTCCTTCGGTTCCGTCGTCGGCTGTGATCCCTTCCATGGCACCTTCCTTGGAGGGATCTGGGCTCCAAGACTCCCTCGTCGGCTCCGAGGGAGCGAGTGGCATCGGACCTTTGTCCGACCCCGTTCTCCCCCTCGGAGCTTCGGCGCAGGTGAGCTTGGCTCCTACATTGGCCTCAGAGCCATCCCCCTTGGTGCGGAGAGGAATTCCGATTTCTTCGGAGCCGGAGTCTTCTCTGCGTCTGGGCAGGGGCGCCTTTGAGGTCATGAGGAGTGTACTGGCCCCCGAGTCAGTCCCGAGGGAGCGAGTGGCATCGGACCCTTATCCGACCCCATTCTCCCCCTCGGAGCTTCAGCGCAGGTGAGCTCGGCTCCTTCATCGGCCTCGGAGCCGTCCCCCTCAGTGCGGAGAGGAATTCCGATTTCTTTGGAGCCGGAGTCTTCTCTGTGTCCAGATGGGGGCGCCTTCGAGGTCATGAGGAGTGTACTGGCCCCCGAGTCAGTCCCACGGTCAACCCCATTGGCTTCTCCCCCTATGGTGCCTGCGTCTGCCTCTGCCTCTCCTCCAGACCCCAAGCATGGGGAACCAGTGCTCCAGAGCACCCCCGTTGGTTGCTCCTCTTCCAAGGCCTCCCCTGATCACTCAGAGGAGCCACCTCGTAAGAGGAAGTGCAAGAGGAAGCACGTTGACTCCCCTGAGTGTGTCACATCGGATACTGACTTAGAGGATTCAGAAGGGTCCCAGAGATCCCACTCTGAAGATGTCTCCTTTTCAGACATTTTGGAAATGCTTAGGCAGAGGGGGAACTGGAGTACCCTAGCCCCTGCCGAGGATGAGTCGGTATTCCTGGACGCGTTTGGTTCCCGATCTTCCACCTCCTGGGTGTCTCCGCCTTTCGACCCACTTATGTCCGTGGTGGCTCGGAAGGCGTGGTCAGCTCCAGATACAGTGGAACCAACCCCCAGGAGACCTGCCAAATTTATAACTGCACCTCAGGACAAACAGTTTTTGACTAAGGGCATACCTGTTGATGCCATGGTGGTAGCAGCAGCCACAAAGAAGGAGTTGGCAGAAACTTCCTCATCTGTCCATCCCCCTAATGAGGAGTCTAGGACTATGGACAGATATGGGAAGCGAATGTTTGCTTCAGCGACCTTCTCCATGAGGTCCCTGAATTATTTGTGCCATTTCATCTGCCTTCAGAGGGATCTCCTTAAAGAGCTTGGAGATACTCTCCAAGATCCATCAGCTGAGGGGGCTCAAGCTAAGGTGGCCTCCCAGCTGGCGACTCTGAATTCAGTTGTTTACTCCTCCATGAGGCTCATTTCTTATGCAGCCGATGGCACGAGTAGAGCAGCAGCCACAGCGGTTGCCCTTAGGAGGCACGCATGGATGCGGCTATGTAATTTTGCGGAGCCCTTCAGAGCATCTTTCACCAATACACCCTTTGATGGTTCCGCTCTCTTTGGATCACAGGTGAAGGACCCCCTAACTAGGTGTGAACAAGAAGGCAAGACTCTCTCTGCTGTTGGGAGTCCATTTTTAAACCCCTTCTAGACCATACCCTCAAAGGTCAGAAGAGTGGAAAGATGTGGTTCCGGAAATCCCAGGGAGCCTTGCCAGATGCACATAGAGAGTTCCCCTCCAGGGGCAGAGGAGGGGAACAATAACAGACGCCATCCTTGGGGCAGAGGGGGTCCGCAGAACCAGGGCAGCAGAGAATCCTTCTCTGAGAAGCCCTTTCAGCATCCCTGAAGGGTTGCCCGGCTGCCCGCCTCTAGAGGCAGTCGGGGGAAGGCTCTCATTTTACCCCAAAGTCTGGCAAGACCTAACTCAAGACTAGTGGGTGCAGTCGATCATATCCGGAGGTTACAGAATTCCCTTTGCTCAACCCCCGTTACCGTCAAACAAGTCCCTTCCAGATTTTCCACCCAATCTAAGGGAACAAGCAGCCATAGAGATTTCAAAGCTGCTACACAAAAGAGTCATCCAAGAAGTCCCGGCAGACCAGCTCGGATCCGGAACTTACTCAAGGTTCTTTTTGGTGTCAAAAAAGACAGGGGACTGGAGACCCATTCTGGATCTCAGCAGATTAAACAGATCTGTACAAAGAACAAAGTTTCGGATGGTCACGCTACAGTCCATTCTACTCTTCCTGGGTCAGGACAATTGGATGTGCTCTGTAGATCTTCAGGATGTGCACTACCATATCAAAATGCACAGGCGCTCCAGAAGATTCCTTCGCTTCCGGCTGGGAGCCAGTCACTATCAGTTTAGAGCTCTGCCCTTTGGTCTCACCACAGCCCCCAGGGTGTTTACCAAATGCATGGCAGTGGTTACGGCTCACCTGAGACGTCAGGGATTCCAGGTGTTTCCATATCTAGACGACTGGCTCCTCACTGCTTCCACCAGGCATTACCTTCTGCAAACCAGGGACTACACTATCAAAACTTGCTCCAGGCTAGGTATCACAATAAATTAAAAAAAATCTGCATTGTTGCCCTGTCAGCATATCACTTATATAGGCGCAAATCTAGATACCAGGAACATGTTTGCGAACCTTCCACCAGACAGGGTATCACTAATTCGCCAACAAGTACAGATGTTATTAACATGCAGAACAATTCAGGTCAGGTTCATCCTCCGAACACTGGGTTCCATGGCATCAGCAATTCTCCTTGTTCCCCTGGCCCGCTTTCACATGAGAATCCTTCAGTGGCTTCTATTCACACAGTGGTCCTTCCAACAGCTTCCCATGTCTCACAAGATTATGATCACAAAAGCATGCAAGAAGCACCTTGCTTGGTGGATGGTCTCCCCATCAGTGTCCCAGGGCAGACCATTCGTGCTATCCCCTACAGTCGCCACAGTGACCACGGACGCCT
Organism: Protopterus annectens; assembly: GCF_019279795.1. Taxonomy (NCBI): domain Eukaryota; kingdom Metazoa; phylum Chordata; order Ceratodontiformes; family Protopteridae; genus Protopterus; species Protopterus annectens. The sequence goes on from NC_056743.1 coordinate 192,580,226, forward strand.
CCCTGATGGGGGGGGGGGGGGCATTATCAGGGCAGGACAGTCTAAGGCACCTGGCAGCCTCACGTGTACCATTTGCATATAAATGTCTTGGCGATGAGAGCCGTGCTTTTAGCGTTGCAAGCCCTTCAGGGCTCTCTCCCGCCCAGGACCATTGAAATTCAAACGGACAATATGTCAGTAGTGTGGTACATCAACAAGCAGGGTGGAACCAGGTCCTATCCTCTATGTCGAGAAGCACTCAGACTCTGGCAGTGGGCTGATCGCAACGCACATCCCCGGGAGTTTCAACATCATCGCAGACAGGCTCAGCAGAGCAATTCTCATGCCTCACGAGTGGTCTCTGAATCAGGTAATTGCGGAACAAATCTTTCACAAATGGGGGCAGCCTTGCTGCGACCTGTTCGCCACACCTTTCAACAGCAAGTGCAGCAATTTCTTCTCCCTTCTTCCACTTACCGGCCACTCCCCCAGAGACGCTCTAGTCCACGATTGGCCTCAGGGACTTCTTTATGCATTCCCTCCGTTTCCCCTTATTCCAAAACTGATACAGAAAGCTACCGTATCGGGCTGCAAAATTTTTTTTTTTTTATTATTATTTTTATTTATTTAACATTTGTTGACCGGGAAAGTCCGACTAGGTTCCACAGATCCTGTTCTCAGCGGAGGCCCGGGGAGAAATGCTCCAGAAAATGATCCTCATTGCTCCTTACTGGCCTCGACAAATATGGTTCCCGTTCCTGCATCATCATCTTCTCGAGCAGCCTTGGACTCTGGACCCAGTTCCAGACCTTCTGATCCATCAATCGGGCAGGCTGCACCAATCCCTGCAATCTCTTCAGCTCACTGCTTGGTTGCCCCACTTCCAGCCTTAGCCATGCTTCCAGATATCTCCCCGTCTGTGCGGGAAATTATTTTATCGCACAAGTCTCCCACTAGACAAACTTACGCTGGTAAGTGGAAACGTTTTTCTTCCTGGGCAGAGACTGAGTATAGATCCCTTTTCAGCCCTTATATACCACATTTTGGAATTTCTTGCGGAACTCTTTCATTCTGTGTCCACTTCCACTACAATTAGAGTCCAGTTAGCTGCAATTTCAAATTTTCACATTGGCCTGTCGGGAAATAATATCATGTCGCATAAGCTATTTAGAGCTTTTCTCAAAGGCACCACTCTGCTCAGGCCTCCAGTGAGAGATCCTCCACCTCCGTGGGATCTAAATTTGATTTTAGCTTTGCTAGTATTGCCTCCCTGCGAACCTGCAGCATCTTCTTCCCTGAAGTTTTTATCTTGGAGAACTCTCTTTCTGGTAGCCATTACTTCAGCCAGAAGAGTTTAGGAACTGCAGGATCTTTGTACCCGTCCTCCGTACCTAGTGTTCCACAATGATAGGGTTGCTCAAAGGACTAATCCTTCCTTCCTTTCTAAGGTCTCTTCAGAAAATAATTTGAATCAGTCCATAGACCTTCCTGTGTTTTTTCCTAGCCATTCCAACATGGCGGAATATAAGTTGCATCAGTTAGATGTTCACAGGCAACTACGTTTTTATTTGCATAGAACTAAAGATATCAGGAAATTGGACCAACTTTTCCTTTCTTATGCTTTGGGTAAACAAGGTCTTCCAGTCTCAAAAGTAACCTTGTCCAGGTGCTTGACTTCTATCATCACATTTATCTATCAACTGAGGGATAAAGAATTACCTGTTTAACCAAAGGGTCACTCCACCAGAGCTTTAGCCACTTCTGTGGCCTTTCAGGCTAAGTTGGCCACGTGGGCCAACCCACATACTTACATTTCGCATTATGAGTTGGATGTGGTTTCCAGAAACAGAGCAGATTTTGGTTCCACTGTTCTGAAGAGTTTGTTCCGATGAGCCACCCAGGATTTCAGGTGCTAGGGACGCTGTCCCAACCAGCAAGAATGAAGGCGAGATAGACAACTTAACATAAAGAAGTTATGTACCTGCCATAACGTTCCATGTTGGTTGTCTTCTTCTCGTCTTTTTTCTTGCGTCCCACCCTCCATCCCCCTATCCTTGTAGACCGAGGAGAGTTCCTTTTGTTTTTTTCACTGGCTGAGTCTTCTCTGGCTATTCCTTTCTGTCTAGTAGCCTCTCTGGAGGTTTTATATATTCCAGGATAGAATCCTTTCCTTATTATGTCTGCAGTTAGACTTACCAAACGAGATCTGGGTATCTAGCACCAGGCATCATGGGATATGGGGTGGCCTCGAGCCAGTATGCAGCTCTCGAGCTTTTGAAGATGGCCGAGTCGAAGCCGAGGATCGGCTCCGAACCCAACCAGCAAGAAAGAAGGCGAGAAGAACACAACTAACATGGAAAGTTATGGTAGGTACATAACTTCTTTTTTCTTGGCATTGAGCTTGAGCCCATGGCCCTGGCACCAAGCATCTGTTTCTGTAAGGCCCTTTTGTAGAGTATCCACATCATTTGGGGATTCAATAATGGCTCCCAGTTTGCAGTCATCTGCAAACTTTGTTAGCCAGAGTCCCTTAGTGTTGACCTGTACTTCAGAGAAGTAGATGCCAAACAAGAGCGGTCCCAGGACTGAACCCTGAGGTACTCCACTTGTCACTTGTTTGGAGCTGGATTTGGAGTCAGCTACTTTTACAGTGTGGGTTCTGTCAGTAAGCCAGTTAGCAACTGGGTGACATAGGGATTAATGCCCAGCTTAGTAATTTTATCTATGATTCCTGAGTGGGGGATAGTGTCAAAGGCCTTGGCAAGGTCTAGATAGGCTGTGTGAACCCTTACCCTTGTCCATGACTCTGGAGACTGATTCGAAGAAGTCAGTCAGGTAGAGGAGACAAGATCGGCCCTTCACGAACCCAAACTGGGTGGGGTCCAGTGTTTGAAGGTTGCCAATGTCTTTGTTTATAAGTTTCATGATAATACACTCCATGGCCTTGCAGATAAGGCTCGTCAGACTGATGGGACGGTAGTTTTCGGGATCCAAGGTGGATTCCCCCCTTGTGGAGTGGGATAACTGTAGCTCTGCGTCACTCAGTAGGTCACAAAACCTGAGGTGAGGCTATGATTAAACATGACACTTAGGTGAGGTGCCAGTTCATATTGTAGTTCATGTAGTACACAGCCCGGGATGTCATCTGGTCCCATGGATGCTGTATTCTTAGCTTTGGAGAGTGCACTTTTTACCTGTGTGGCTGTTATTGCTGGAATTTGGTAATCTTCCGGTATTGAGATGGGCCATTTAGGGGGTGGGGGAGGGGGTGAAGATGGCACTGAATTGATCTGCCAGGATATTGGCAATATCCTTGGGATCAGTATATTTAATGCCATTCTGTTTTAGCTCAGAGCAGATCTGAGCATTGATATTTAGATTCTTGACATAGTTGTAGAATGCCTTGTGGTTGTCTTTGGAATCTTTGGCAATTTTATTTTCGTAACTAGCTTTGGAGGATTTTATGAGGGATCTGAGTTTCTTACTGAGGCTGGTAAGGGAGCTTTTTGCATCCTGGGATTTTCCTCTTTTTTGCAACAGTTTCTTCCTTTTGTTGTAAAGTTTGTTTATGGCAGAGGACCAGCAGACTGGCTTCCTTTTTTTGGATGAGAGCATCTTGGTTTTATTTGGGATGGCACAATTCATGCATGAGTGGATGTGCTCGTACAGTGCCTTAGTGTAGGATTCAGCAGTTGAACTTTTCAGTTCCCGTCTGCATGGGTGTCATGAAGTTTTTCCCTTCTGACTTGAGTAGCATAAAGTTGGCTTTGGGGAAGTTTTTTATGGAGGTTTCCTTACTTGGGGGGTGGGGGTGGGATGTGGATGTTAAGGGTGATTAGCTTATGGTCAGACCTGACTAACGAGTGGGTGACCATAGGTGTGGAGCATCGATTTTCCATGTTGGTAATGACCAGGTCTAGGATATTGGAGCCCCTGGTGGGACTGTGGATTAGTTGATCCAGGGCGTTGGAATTTATTAATTCCAAGAACCATTGGGCAAAGGTGTTGGTACACGAGTAGCTTTCCCAGTTAATGGCAGGGTAGTTAAAATCACCCAGTATTAGGGTGTTTGGTTCTATCTTAATATTTTCCAGTATATTTAGAAAGGTGTAGTGAGAATCTTGGGGCATGGTGAGGGATCTGTAGCAAGCTACAATTTGGATTGCATTCTTACCTAATGTTAGTTGCACCTGGAGAATTTCAGACGCATTGTGTTTGGCAGCTAGCCTGGTGGTGTGAATATCCTTGGTGAATATTGACACTCCTACACCTTTAGTGTTTCGGTCCTGGTTTGGTGGCCGAAAAGTGTGGTAAGAGTTGTAGCCTGGTATTGCAGGGGTGCTCTCTGGAGCCTTGAACCAGGTCTCAGTTACTGCACAGATATCAATGTTCTCCATTTTTAGGAGTGCCTCGAGAGAGTGCATTTTGAGGTTTAGACTTCTAGCATTGAGTAGCATTACCTTCAGATTTTGCATGCTTGTACCTGTTACGGTGGTGGTTTTGTCCTTTGAGCTTTGCCTAAAAAGGCACTATAGGGGTGGCAAGAGCCTTAGCCAGTAACCTGAATCCCAGCGACAACAGGTGCAGACCATCCCTGGCAGAGCATCGTGGTCTGTCGATCATGTCGTCCCAGGCAGACAGATGCTGGATCCCCTTTGAATAACACCAGAAGCTTAGCCAATTGTTGAAGTCGGTCATTTTGTCCTTATCTTGTGGTATCATTCTGAGCGAAGGCAGGATGCTACTCAGGGCTAGGGTCATACCTGCCTGGGCCACATGATCCGAGAGCTCTTCCATGTCTCTCTTCTTGTAGTCCAGGGAGGTATTTCTCAAGTCATTCACTCCAACATGGACAGTGACAGAGTCATATTTGTGCTTGTTGTCGAGTGACTTGAGTGCATGGGTTATGTGGCGGATCCTGGCACCTGACAGGCAGCTGACTGTAAATGTTCAACCTGTAGAGTGGGACATCAGTGTGCTGGACTATAGAGTCACCTCTGACTAAAGTGTTAGGTATGTTGTTTTGCCTTGGGGGCTGTTGCTGGGTGGCACACTGGTGTTGTGAGCAATGTGACACTTTGGTTGTGATTGGTGTTTGTTTGCGTTTCAGCTTCAGAGGTCCTTGTTGCTTGGGCAGGTTACGGTTAAGGGCCTCTGCATATGTGGATTTAGTGTTGCTATATGTGGGTGTTGGTGGTGTGGGTTTAGAAGGGCTGTGTGTTGCTTGAGGTGTAGTGTGGGGGTTAACCTTCTCCTCTTGACTGTCTAGCACATTCTTGGGTGGAGAAAGCTTTGCTTCCATTTTGGCTATGTAAGTGCATCTCTCACAGGTTGTAGTGTTGGGTTGTAGGAGGAGAGGGTTGTCTGTGTTCATGAGGCAATTGCTGCATTGCCCCAGTATGCCCAGATTCACCAGGTGGACAGGAGAAATCACCGGAAGCTGACACTTGGACATGCATGGTTTGGTGGTTTATTTTTTTTTTGTAAAGTACAGGAGCTGTTTTCCCTTACCTTAGCAAGGTATTTTGCAATTATAGGCTGTTTAGTGCTTCCGATTAATTTCTCCTTATTAACAAGAAGAGTTGAGTGCTTGTATCAGTTTAAGGCTTCCTAGTGCTTTCCAGCAGGTATTAGAGCAAGTGATAGTCGCAGGGATGCTTAAAGGTAAGATGAAAAAAATGCACACTGCAGTGTGCACTGGGGAAGTTAGATGTGAAAGTAGGTAACTTAAGTTTTACCTGTTTAAAAAGTTAAGGTTTAATGGAGAGTTACTATTTTTAAAACAGCAAGATGGATTGAAAGGGGTGGTCACGTTTGTATTCTGATGCTATGGAATACAGTAGGATGGCCAATAAATTTAAATAATTGAAGGGGAGGGATTTCAAAAATGATAATTTTGTGATTACTCACACAAGCCAGTGAAAGCATGTGTGTCTTGGATCGTGACTGTAGTGAGTCTTGAACAAGTATTGTTTGTTTGGTCAAGTCGAAAAGGATGTCTTCGGGCCAACAGCTGCAGGAAGTTCAATTTCTTTTTTTTGTGGATAGGTGATAATCTCACAATACATATTGATACTAATATACACTGTGTGAAACTTTACACATCTGATTATGGTTCCAAGTAAACTAATACAGATAAATCATTAAAAATGCAGAATACTTGTAAACTGTACATTCTTAATATTTGTGAAAGCAGTGGTAAAAATAACGTAACTAGATAGTGATAGAAAACAAATGTCAAAGTAGAAAAATCATTTTTATTGTGTATTGTCTGTTCATTGGTATGATAATGTGAAAATGTTTTTATTTTTTATAGGTGGGAGTTTGAGGAGTCAGAAGATGACCCTGTAACCAGTATCCCATACCAAATTCAAAGGCTGTTTATTTTACTTCAGACTAGCAAGAAAAGAGCAATTGAAACAACAGATTTGACAAGAAGCTTCGGATGGGACAGTAGTGAAGGTTAGGCATTTAATAAAATTTAAAAAAATGTGTATATGTATTTTTTAGCTTTTTTGTCAAATGCTCATTTCACTAAATCACAAGTCAGTAAATGCAATTCACTGAAAACCCATTTCATTGAAAACTCATTTTGTCGAATCACAATTCATAAGAAAACTACACAAGAATTGTACCATTCAAAACTTATTTTTTGCTTGGGGGCAAACCCCCCGTGCCACCCGACCACAGCTTACATAACTCTACTTTCACACAACTGTGGAGAAAAGAAAAAAAAAACATGACACTAAATGTCAGTGTTGGCATACGAACACGTATTTCTACAGGTCTGGTTGTACAACATTATGGTAGCCGTTACCATTCCACTCATAATTTTGCAAATGCACTTCTGTAATGACTGCTGTGCTCAAAAACTGCACCGTTACACACATTTATATGTATATATATATATATATATATATATATATATATATATATATATATCATACCTGCAGTTTTCTATGAATTGTGATTTGACAAAATTAGTTTTCAGTGAAGTGTGTTTTTAGGGAAGGTTTCAGTGAAATGAGCATTCAGTGAAAAGTTATGCATGTGTGTATGAACAGTGGATATAAAAACTGTACACAACCCTGTTAAAATGCCAGGTTTTTGTGATATAAAAAAATGAGACAACAATAAATCATTTCAAAACTTTTCCCACCTTTAATGTGACCTATAACCTGTAGAATTAATTTGAAAAACAAACAAATCTGTTAGGGGAAAAATATAAAAAATAAAAAAATATGTGCAATAAGCTGTTTGTATAAGTGTGCACACCATTAAACTAATACTTTGTTGAAGCACCTTTTGATTTAATTACATAATTCAGTCTTCTTGGGTACACACCTGCCATCAACTAAAGAGACTCTGATTAACCGCAAATAAAGTTCTGCTGTCCTAGTAGGATTTTCCTGACAATTTACTCAGTTGTTTGCTACATCAAAAGCCATGGTTTGCAGAGAGCTTACAAAGCATGAAAGGGATCTCATTGCTGAATGGTATCAGTCAGGAGAAGGGTACAAAATTTTTTCCACAGCCTTGGTTATACCATGGAACACAGTGAAGACCGTCATCAAAAAGTGGAGAAAATATGGGACACCAGTGACATTGCAAAGAACTGGACGTTCTTCCAAAATTGTTGAAAAGACAAGACGAAAACTGGTCAGGGAGGTTGCCAAGAGACCTATAGCAACACTGAAGGAGTTAAAGGAATTTCTGGCAAGTACTGGTTGTGTACTACATGTGACAACACTCTCCCGTATTCTCCATCTGTCTGGGCTGTGGGATACGGTTGCAAGATGGAAGCCTTCTCTTACACACAAAAACATCCAGGCCCGGCTAAAATTTGCAAAACAATACCTCAAGCCTCCTAAAAGCATGTGGGAAAATGTGTTATGGTCTGATGAGACCAAGGTTGAACTTTTTGGCCACAATTATAAAAGGTCCATTTGGCTCAAAAACAACACTTCGCATCACCTAAAGAACACCATCCCCACAGCGAAGTATGGTGGTGGCAGTATCATGCTTTGGGGTTGCTTTTCTTCAGCTGGAACTGGGGCTTTAGTCAAGGTGGACGGAATTATGAACAGTTCCAAATAGTCACTTTTGGCCCAAAACCTTCAGGTGTCTGCTAGAAAGCTGAAGATGAAGACAAATTTCACCTTTCAACACGACAGTGACCCCAGGCATACATCCAAATCAACAAAAGAATGGCTTCACCAGAAGAAAATTAAAGTTTTGCAATGGCCAAGCCAGAGCCCAGACCTAAATCCAATAGAATATCTGTGAGGTGACTTGAAGAGGGCTGTGCACAAGAGATGCCCTTACAATCTGACAGATTTGGAGCACTTTTGCAAGGAAGAGTGGGCAAATATTGCCAAGTCAAGATGTGCCATGATGATAGACTCCTACCCAAGAAGATTGAATGCTGGGATTAAATCAAAAGGTGGTTCAACAAAGTATTAGTTTAAGGGTGTGCACACTTATGCAACCAGTCTATTGTACATTTTTTATATTTTTTTCCCTAACAGATTTGATTGTTTTTCAATTGATTTGTACAGGTTATAGGTCACATTAAATGTGGGAAAAGTTGTGCAATGATTTACGGTGGTCTAATTTTTTTTGTATCACAAAAACCTAGCATTTTAACAGGGGTGTGTACACTTTTTATATCCACTGTATGTATATGTGTGTGTGTGTGTGTGTGTGTGTGTGTGTGTGTGTGTGTGTGTATGTATGTATGTATATATATATATATATATATATATATATAATCTTTATCTATACATATCTATATCTGTTATATTTATATATATATATATATATATATATATATATATATGTGTATGTATATATGGCTTACCTTTAAAATGTCGAGGTGAGCTTGTTCGCTCACATGAGTATAAGTATGTTTTCACGAGTTCGAGTTAACGAACAAAAAAATGCCAAACTCATTACAGCGAATGATAGTATGTATTCGCTGTTCGGAATTCAGCATTTTGAGTGGAGATCGCACTTCAGTGGGGATCTGGACCTGTACCCTTTCCCTCACTGTATTGCGATCTCGGAGTTAGTATATATAATTAGCAGGGACTATGGGGGTGCAGGGGGGCTTACCCCCCCTGCATAATGGTTGTCGACGACATCTGGAAGTGACGGGTGTTTTGCACAAAGTCATTCCTTTGTTGACTTCTTTTTTGTCTACCAGGTTCAGTCTTCTGAGCATTCGGTTTGCAGTTTCCAAACAGAAACCTGGATGCAGTCTAGCCATCTGGCACTAAATGCTAATAAAACCAAGCTAATGTTTTTTTCCCCTGCCAAAAACTCCATTGACAAATCCATATTCACCATACAGAGCCAAAACAACACCCTCCTTGAAATCATTCCCAACACCAAGCTTCTTGGCATCATTATTGATAAAGAACTAAAATTTGACGCCTACATCCACTCCACAATCGAGAAAATCCACCAAAAGTTAGGTCTCCTCTACAGGCACAGCTACTACTTCAGCCCCTCTACCCATCAAACATTTGCATCCACCTTCCTTTTCCCTTCCCTTATGCATGATGCCTCTCTTTTCACCAGTCTCCATCTTGGCCTTCAGCTCAAACTTGAATCCTACTTTCACAAGATTTCCAAATTTGCAACCATTTCAAAAAACCCATCGCACCACTGCCACTCCCTCCTCAACTTCAACTGACTTAATCTACCCAACTACTTCAGTTGCTTACAACTCACCATTGCCCACAAGCTCATCTTTAAACCTGCCAACTGCCCAGCACTCTCTACTTCCTTAAAACCTTACATTCCCAACCACTCACTCAGATCCATAAACCAAGCTGTCCTTCAGGTCCACAAACCATCTACTGCTGCCCCACTCCTTATCTAAACAGTGGAACTCTCTCCCCACACACCTACGCAACCTACCTAACCATACAAATTTTAAATCTCAGCTACTCTGTCATCTTTCTTCCAAATAGGAATGCCCTTGCCACGCTCCAACTTAAACCCCTCCCCTCATTCCACCTTGCACTGACTCATCCAACTACCTCTACTATTACTTCATCCCACCCAAAACAATCCTTCCTCTACCAAAAACTAATTTTCTCTCCAATATCTATCCCTCCTCTACCAAAACCAAATGTTTTCTCTAATATCTATGATACTATGCTCTCCAATCTCAAATATACTATTTCCCTCTCCATGCATAATATTTTCCTAACCTACTAATGGCTAGTATCTATATATTTTGAAATGGTAAACCTACAATTGAGTTTATAACAAAAATATTCACTTTATGTAAATGTTAAAATTTCTCTATTGAATTATGTCTTTCATTTTTGTAACATTGTGACAAGCCAATTGCAAATATCATGGAGCTTATCTGTAAATATGTAATTAGTTGTATGAACTATGTCCTTTTGTAACATGTGAAATGTAACTTGCAATTTTTGTGGAGCTTTTCTCCACTGGCCTCCACTGAAAACAGGCTCTGCTTGGCCCAGTGGACTTCCCCGGTTATTAAACTTAAATAAATACATTCTATATATGTAGATATATATATATATATAGATATATATATATATATATATAGATATATATATATAGATATATATGTATATATAGATATATATATACATATATACACACACACACACACACACACACACACACACACATATATATATATATATATATATATATATATATATATATATATATATATAAAAACAAAAATACAGGGGAAAATTGTCTTCATGTTTTGATATACTTTATTGAGCTATATATCTTGTGAAAAAAAAAAATGTGTGTTGTTTGAACTATATGAGCATACAGGTGCTCTCCTCTGTTCTGTCAAGTGTAAGTTTCCTGAAATAGTGTGGTCATCACTAGATCACTGCTTCAATTACCTTCGCTATATATAGGTTATATCCTACATAGGATCTAACAGCCAGGCAGGTTTAAAAGCATAAAGGCTCCTTCCACATTCCCAAACTTTTGTTGGCTTGAGCAGAGCAGAAAAGTAAAGTAACAATTTGAGTGCCAAGCCTTTCTGAACTTTACTGCTGCCAAAGAGCACTCCTGTTGCAGGCTTTCAAGGACTGATTGTCGGTTAATGGTTTTCCATTGCTGGGCAACTTTATTTCTTCTGTAACATAACTTACTTAAACCAAAGAAAATGTCTTTTTTACGGACTGTCATGTCTTCAAGTCACTTCTTACTGTTAAGTGAAATTCTTAACTTTTGTGGTTAAACATAGTTAAAACTAACTCCAAAAGAGTAAAAAACAACCGCACAGCTGGGATGAAGCTGTCACAGCAGTACACAAAGAACAGAACCAGAATAAAAACTGGGTGACAACAAGCACGGCTGAGTAAAATAAGCCAAAAGACTTACTTAGTAAGCTTACCAGAATAAAAACTGTGTGCATAATATAATATGATGATTGGAATCCGTTTCTGATTTGTGGTTTGGATTTTAAATAGTGAGTGTTAACTTGCGTATTTTTAAAGTCTGATGAAGCATTTAGGACAATACGAAAGTGCTTACTAAGTTATAATAAAAGTTTTTTGGTTTATTTTATGTAGCCATGTTTGTTTTTCCTAACTAAAACGTATTTTAATTTACTTTTTGCGGCTGGGATGAGTGTTTAAAGTATTTCTCACTGTTTTTTTTTTTTTTTGTTTTTCTTTTTTTTACAGACTACTGCTTTCAGTCTTTCCAGGATTTTGGGCATCATTTTCAGCTTCACCATGAAACAACTTAACCAGTTCCACTGGTCTTTTTTCCTTGAGACATAAGACCATTTCCAAACAGTCTTTGCCTCTTCAGCAGGCTGCAAGTTTGCCTCACTGTAAATGGGTGACTCTGCTCTGGCCAATTCTGTTTCCTCAGACAATTCGTCATCTTGCTTGACTCTCTCTAGTGTCATCCCTACAGCCATCATGGACCAGGGGTTAGACATTTTCTCTTTGGCTATTGATCTGAAGTAGTTACTTCATTTGCTCTGCAACCTGTGGGTATCGGATCCGAGCCGGCAGCTTTCCAAGCTACAAGATCCGAGCTCCTAGCTCCTCCCCTACCCATAATCCCCAGCTATGTGCTACATTACCTCAGATCGTTTTTTTTGCCGCGGCTGAAGCAGCTACGTTTGAAGAGCTCCTTGGCTTTTGGTGAGATTGACCCTTTTTTTTTTGTGAACAAAAAAAAAAAACTTTTCTAGTTGTGAGAGTGTGTAGTTCCTGGGGTTAGTTAGCTTAGTGTAGTTTAGTTAGATACCTTTATTTTCCCCTTCTAACTAGTTTCTTGTAGTTCCCGCTTTTCATCCTCCCCCCACTTAGTGTTTGGGTGTGTTCTTGGTGTGAGTGGTGTAATGGCTGAAGGGCCTAAGGTGGTGTTCTCAAAATGTACTGAGTGTGGCCATAAGCTTTCGCCGGCGGATGGCCACACTCAGTGCGTTTTATGCTTGGGGGCGGCCCACTTGTCATCGGCCTGCACAATCTGTGCGGCCTTTAATCCCCGAGCTCTCAGGGACAGGAAGAACAAGCTGATCCTGGCGGGCTTGTTGCCTCAGGAATCGGCTCCTTCTTCTTCCTCCCCCTCTCAGGCACAGGCTGTCTCGGCAGCCCTCACGCCTTCTGTGCCCCCTACTCAACCTGGGACACATCTTCCCTCTTTGGTTGTGAGTTCGGGGGACTCGGGTACCTCCACTACGGTGGAGAAAAGACATAAAGACAAGGGACATAAGTCCCACAAAAGGCAGGCTGAGACTCCACCCTCAGCCCCGCCATCTAAACTGGCTAGGTCTCCCTCGAGGGTCTCCGGATCCTCCCCCTCTCGGCTCCGTTCGCCTAGTTTTTCGCCGGAGCCGGAGGAGCAGTATCGGTCTCCCTCGAGGTCGTCAAGGCGGCCCTCCCGGCCCACCTCGACGACTTCTTCAAGATCAACTAGAAGCCTCACTGAAGCGGATATGGATCGGATGATGCGCCGATTCATCCAAACCCAGATGCAGATGGGGGTGCTCTTGCCCCCCCCCCCCCGGGGGGAGTGCGGCCCCCATGTTTGCTCCAATTACTCCTTCTCAGACCCGTTTTCGGGTCTCAGAGTCATCGGATCCGGGCCCTTTCGGAACCGGGGATTCATCGGCGCCAATAGCTCGGGTCGCTTCGACGCCGACTGTGCCTTCAAGTCTGTCGGATCCGGGCTCTCGGGGCCGAGGGCTGAGCATCGGATCCAGGGGAGCTGGTGTGTCTTCGGCTCCGTTGGGTTCGGAGCACACCTCTCTCTCGGCTCCAGCTGCATCGGCTCCGACCCCGATCCCTACCTCGGAGCCGAGGAGGTTGTTCTTGGAGCCTGGCAAGAGTAGCTCTCCTTCGGCTTTTGAGGTTGTGGAGAGGGTACTGTCGAGGACCTCCAGGTCCCCGGTTTGGGCATCAGATCCTCCCGTACCCCCGCTGCATGTGGGTCTATCCTCCATCATCCGACCATTGGGACAGCCTGCTCAAGCCCTACAGTTGGTTCCCTTGGAGGAACAGGACCCCGTTGACGAGCCCTCTTCGGACAGTCCCACCGAGGAGGTCCCTCTTAAACGTCAGTGCAAGAGGAGGCACCTGGACTCCTCCGAGTCTGTTACAACAGACACGGATTTAGATGAAGGGGAAGGTTCCCCAAGGTCACCCCCCGAGGATGTCTTCTTCGGAGACATCATGGAAATGTTGCATATTAGAGGGAGGGGGATCTGCCCAAAAACCTTCCGCGGATGAATCCGTGTTCCTGGATGCGTTTGAGGCAGGCCCTTCTACCTCCTGGGTGTCCCCTCCGGCTGACCCCCTGGTAGACCTAATTACTACCAGGGCGTGGAAGGAGCCCGACACCGTGGAGCCTATCCCGAAGCGACCCGACAAGATCCTTAGCCCCACAGTGGATAGACAGTCTTGGGCCAAGGGAACCCCCGTGGATGCCATGTTGGTGGTGGCTGCCACTAAGAGAGAACTCGCGCAGGAGAGTTCTTCGGTTCACCCACCAGATAAGGAATCTCGGGCGCTGGACCGTATTGGGAAGCAGATGTTTAGTTCAGCGACCTTTTCTATAAGGGTGCTGAACTATATGGCACATACCATTGGACTGCAATGAGACTTAATTAAGGAATACGCTGCAACCCCCCCGGAGTCCATGTCGGTCGAGGACAAGAAAGTTTTCTCGACTCGTATGGCCACTCTGAAATCCATCTCTAACACGTCCATGCATCTACTCTCCCGTGCCAAGGAGGGAGCCGCTAGGGCCAGCGGAGCCGGGGTCGTCTTGCGACATCACTCCTGGCTCCGTCTTTGCGATTTCGTGGACCCCTTCAAGGCGTCCTTCGCGAATGCACCCTTTGACGGATCTTGGCTCTTCGGCAAGATCGTTCGCGAGACGCTGGTCCAAAGCGAGAAGGATGGGAAGACGCTGTCTGCCATCGGGGTCCGCTTCTCTAATCCCCAACGATCCTTTTCTAGGAATCAGAGGGTACAAAAGAAGCTGTGGTTCCGTAAGTCCCAGCAATCCCATCCAGCTTCGGGCCCCACACCCTCTAGAGGCAGAGGAGGACAAGGTGGACGTCGGCCCAGAGGCAGAGGGGGACCATGTAACTTCGGGTCCAGGGAACCCTTCCCGGATAGACCCATGCAGCAGCCCTGAGGGCTTACCCGGCTGTCCCTCTCTGGAGGCAGTCGGGGGGCGGTTGTCAAAGCACCTGTCAAACTGGAAGTCCATTACAACAGATTGATGGGTGCTCCGCATCATATCCAGAGGTTATACCATCCCCTTCATAAACCACCCTCTCTCGACCAGACGCCTCCCCGATGTTCCACCTGATCGAAGGGAGGCAGCGGCTTCAGAGGTCCTGAAGTTGCTAGAAAAAAGAACCATCCAGCCCGTCCCCCCAGACCAGTCCGGATTGGGTTATTACTCCAGGTTCTTTTTAGTGCCAAAAAAGATGGGGGACCTAAGTCCCATTCTAGACCTCCCCACTTTGAACCTGTTCATTCCCAAAGAAATATTTTGGATGGTCACCCTCCAATCGATTCTCCCCATTCTGCGGCAGAACGACTGGATGTGCTCTATAGACCTCAAGGATGCGTACTACCACATCTTGATGGACAGACGATCCAGAAGGTTTCTCCGCTTCTGGCTGGGAGCCAGTCATTACCTGTTCAGGGTTCTCCCGTTCGGCCTCACTTCGGCCCCCAGGGTGTTCACCAAGGTCATGGCAGTGGTTGCAGCCCACCTGAGACTTCAGGGCATTCTGGTCTTTCCGTACCTAGACGACTGGCTCCTTACCGCCACCAACAGGCATCAGCTCTGCGTGGCAAGAGATTATGTTCTGAGCTTAGGCATCTCTGTGAACCTTCAGAAATCCTCTCTTTGCCCCGTACAGGTCCTGGAGTTCATAGGGGCCAAGTTAGATACCCGCATCTCTCGAGCTATGGTAACTGTGGACAGGCTGAACAGCTTGTCATTTCAGGTGCTAACCCTTCTTCAAAGTCTGGCTCCGGTGGCGGAATTAGTCCTGAGGGCACTAGGATCTATGGCAGCAGCGATCAGTCTCTCCCTTCACGCGCATCTGAGGATGAGGGTTCTGCAGTGGACCCTTCAAGTTCAATGGTCTCTACTACTCCATCCGTTGAATACCCCGATTCCTCTGAGCAGAGTTTGCAGGGACTCCCTTCTTTGGTGGCTCCACGCCCCAGAGCTGAGGGAAGGGAGGCCCTTTGTTGTCCCTCCCCCCCAAGCCACGCTGACCATGGATGCTTCTCGCCTCGGGTGGAGGGGGGTATTGTTCGGGCAGAACCGTCCAAGGCAAGTGGACTCCCCTAGAGACCGCTTTGCATATCAATGTCCTAGAGATGAGGGTGGTGCTTCTAGCGTTGCAAGCTCTCCACGACCTTCTACCTCTGGGGACTATTGCAATCCAGACGGACAACATATCAGTAGTCTGGTACATAAACAAGCAAGAAGGAACCAGGTCCTACCCCCTTTTCTGGGAGGCTATGAGAGTGTGGGAATGGGCGATATCCACAAACCGCTTTCTGGTAGCAACGCACATTCCAGGTCGGTCCAACATATTGGCGGATAAACTGAGCAGAGTGATTCTTACTCCGTATGAGTGGTCTCTCAATCCATCATTATACGGTATATCATTATACCGTATAAAACCATTTCTTACCCCATCAACTAGAGCTACTATTGCTCACTCCCATCTTATATCTACTCTCTTCTATGCCTCTCCTATCTTCACCAACCTTAAAAAAACTAACCTAAACAAACTAGCAACTTGCTATAATAACATTGCCCGCTTCGCCACTGGTAACCCTTTTAGAACACATCACTGCCTCAATTTGAAACAGTTAGGCTGGCTGGAACTACAAAACCTTCTTAATATTTCACAACTTACAATTGCCCACAAAATACTGTACCAACCTTGTAATAGCCCTATACTTTCACAACTTCTACTCCACTATAACAATCTCACCTCTCTTCGTTCCTCCTGTAAACTTATGACCAAACCCATAAAGGCCCACAACATAGCTGGTGACGCTCTCTTCACCAATACTGTAGGCAGAGTATGGAATTTGCTGCCTAAAGAGTTAACACTAATCTCATCCCTGCCTCTCTTCAAACAACAAATCAAACTACATTTCCAAAACCACTGGCTCTGTTCTTGTAGTACTCCAGGCTAGCTTTCCAACCCACTGGCTCTGTTCTTGAATACTCCAGGCTAACCTCCCTCTCTTTACTCTCTCCTAACCTTTACCCTTTTTTTTTCCTGAAATCTAACATCTACCCTGCTTCCCTTCTCTTTTGTCCTCTTATGCTCTGACCTACATCTACCATCTCTTCCCACCTTGTCTTGACTGTCTTTTTTTCCTTCTCCTCTCCTACTTATTACTCTGGCCTGTGTCATTTCTTTTCTTTCCTTCATACTCCTTCTACTTCTCGTCCCTTCTAGCTTCTAATGTAATCTTCTTGGCTGTTGCCTAACTGCAAAACCTTATGTTTTAGGTAAACTTGCTTTGAAATCGACAGAACATTTGTATGAATCTAAATATTTGTGTTCCTTTAATGTATGCTGATTTTTGATTAGTAGTTGATCTAAATGTATATTTTTTTTTGTGAAATGTCTTTATTAACAATATGACTATCTGTCTTGCTTATGTTATGTGTGGAGCTTTTCTCCCCGGGCCTCTACTGAAAATGGACATATATCCAGCTAGACTAGCCCGGTCAACAAATGTAAAATAAAATAAATAATAATCAGTTGCGAAGCAGATCTTCCGCAAATGGGGTTGGCCTCGCTGCAATCTTTTTGCTTATCCCTTAAACACAAAATGCAGCGAGTACTTCACAATACTTCCCCCCGAAGGGGAGAATCCGAGAGATGCTCTAGTCCATGCTTGGCCGCCCGGTCTACTTTATGCTTATCCCCCCCTTCCGCTCATGATGAAGTTCATACAGAAAGCCCATCGGTTGGGGAGCAGAGTTATCCTCATATCCCCATTCTGGCCTCGCCAGATCTGGTTCCCTTACCTGCGGTCTCGCAGTGTATCTCCGCCATGGATACTGGATCCCATTCCAGACCTGATTTCACATTCGGCGGGATACCAACCCCCAAACCTGATGAACCTCAAGCTTGCGGCTTGGTTGCTCCAGTTACACTGATGGCTAGGAGTCCCAGTATCTCATCTCCTGTTAAGGCCATTCTAGTCGCAGCACATAAGCTGGCTACTAGGAAAATTTACAACAGCAAATGGAAACGTTTTTCTGTCTGGACTAAAGATAGAGGCCTGGATCCATTTACAGTTCCTATTCCAACTATTCTAGACTTCCTGTCGCTGATCTTTAGACAAGGAACAAGTGCTTCTACAGTTAAAGTGCAATTGGCAGCTATCTCCCATTTCCATGTGGGAGACGGACTAGGATCTTTGGCTTCTACAAGATTATGTAAAACTTTCTTGCGGGGCGTTTTCCTCTTGAAGCCTCTCGTGAAAGTGGTGGTGCCCCCATGGGATTTGACCTTGGTCTTACAAGCCTTGACAGGCCCACCCTTTGAACCCACAGCTTCGATTCCGTTAAAATTCTTGTCTTGGAAAACAGCCTTTTTGGTGGCCATTACTTCAGCCAAAAGGGTTTCAGAACTTCAAGCTTTATGTATGAAGCATCCTTATCTCATTTTTCACAAGGATAGAGTGTTCCTCAGGACTAATCTGTCGTTCTTACCTAAGGTGGCTTCGGAGTCAAATATGAATCAATCAATAAACTTACCCGTGTTCTTCCCAAATTTTCAGAATAGGGGTGAATACAAATTGCATAAATTGGATGTGCACAGACAACTGCTTTTTTACCTGCACAGGACTAAAGATTTTCGCAAGTCGGACCAGTTGTTCGTGTCATTTGCTAAATCAGCCATGGGTAAGGCCATCTCCAAAGTGACTGTAGCAAATTGGAGTTGTCAATGCATAGTTCACGGGTACTTATCTGCAGGCAAACCGGTTCCTATCGGAATTCACACTCATTCTACGAGAGCTGTGGCCACCTCAGCAGCCTTCTGGTCCAGGATCCCCTTGGATGACATATGCTCAGCAGCTACCTGGTCCTCTTCTCATACGTTTATTTCTCATTATAAGTTGGATATGGTATCAAGAGGTACGGCTTCCTTTGGCTCCGCGGTGCTTCGAAATATCCTTCCATAAGGCCGCCCAGGGTTTTCCCTAGGTAGCTGGGGACTCTGTCCCACAGGTTGCAGAGCAAATGAAGTAACTACTTCAGATAAAGAAGTTATGTACTCACCATAACGTTCCATCTGAGTAGGTACTTCATTTGTCTGCAACCGACCCCCCCTGCCATCCCCCGAACCTTTTCGGGACTCCTGATCACCAAAGAAATCTTTGTTCTGCTGTTAGGACTATGATCTGGTGTTGCTTTGTCTATCAAGGGAAGGAGTTGTGTAAGAGGCAAAAAAACTCGATCTGAGGTAATGTAGCACATAGCAGGGGATTATGGGTAGGGGGAGGAGCTAGGAGCTCTGATCTTGTAGCTTGGAAAGCTGCCGGCTCGGATCCGAGATCGGATCCGATACCCACAGGTTGCAGACAAATGAAGTACCTACTCAGATAGAACGTTATGGTGAGTACATAACTTCTTTTTATGCCCTTGGAGGGCCAGGGAGAACTACAGGAGAACTACTCATGTTAGTCAAAGAGGAAGGAGCAGGGAACACCTCCTGTTTAACTAGACTGGGATGCCTGTCTCTAGGAGGGATACTGTTCCTAGGGAGGATTTGCCTGTCAAATGTCTATTTGCTTTATAGAAATTCCTTGTCAAAAAGAAGCATAACGTTGGACATTTATCTTTTTCCTGTCTGTATTACTTTGGACAGGAGTGATTTACTGGGCTTGGTTCAGGGTTTAGCTCAGGCTCTTCCCCCCTCCAGTTTTGGTGTTACTGTTGAGAAAAAGGAATTCCTCGTTGTCTGAGGTTTTTCAGGATATTGAACAGGAAAATGATTGTGAGAGAACAAAGTATGTTTTCTTTCCCAAGGTTTCTGATTCTGACTCTGAGGAGAGTCTCTCTTCTAATACTTCCTTAGAACTTTTATCTTTTTTGAAACCATTTCCAGAATGAATCAGTTATTTAATTGGGAACATAATGATATTTTTCTATCTTTGAAGAAAGATTATGATTTATTGCAACTGAAATACTATGATGCAGTTTCTCCTGTTCTTCTACCATTGAAAGACATTTCGGCTACAGCCTGTAATTTGACTGATAGCCAGTCTGCTGCCCTTAAGAAAACAGATATATAGATTGTATAAAGTTCCTTAGTCTTTTAAAGTTTAACTGTCTAACCTAGCAATGATTTTCTTGGTAAACCCTGCTGCCAGACATCTCTAAATGTTATTCCATGTCCCCCTTGTAAGGATGGGAAACTTTTAAAGATTAGGATGGGGGATGTATTTTTCTGTAACATGTATTTTTTAAATTCGTAATGGACAAGCTCACATTAAAGGTTATGCTTGCATCTTTTGAGAATATGAAAAATATAACTTCTTTTCTGTCCTCTGATGAAAAATGCAGTCTTATTGCTTTGGTTTCTCAAATGACTAAACTAATTTTGAAATGTGCTTCTGATTCAGCTATCTCTTCCAGAGCTACTGCTACTGGAACTGTTATGAGAAATTTTACTTGGTTCCATGCACAAAACCTACTTGGAGATGTTAAAGCTGAAATTTTTACTTTCCTTTAGAGAGGTTGTGTGTGGACCATCTGCTGGCAAAGGTCCTGAAAAGTTATGATGATAGGGAGAAGTTATTTCAGGTAGTTATCTCAGGTTTATCAGCCTTCCTTCTGCAGTTTGTCAAGAGTTGTATAGCTACCTTTGCACCATTTTTAAAAGACAAGATAAGAAGACACAGCAAGCTACAGCCAGATTTAAAAAAAACAATGTGAAGAAGTTTCAAAAAGAAAGGAGGAGCTCCCCAGAAACAAGGACAGTTCCAACAAGTCTAAATGACTCTCTACAGAATGTCCTTCCCCCTTCCCATCCTAGCAAGCTTGTAATACTTTCTCAACATCTGACTTAACCATTTTTCTGTTTGGCAGCAGTTATTGTCAGACAGAATGAGTTCTGCGAATGAGTATTCAGAAGTACAAATGGCTGTGGGAATGTCTTCCTCCTTTTCAGGAGATTCCTCCTCATTTTTTCATACCAGATTTCTTTTCCCCTCATGTCAGTCAGTATCTGCTAACTTGGTGTGACCTTGGCTCCAAGGTTAAGGACATGCTTTGCAGATGTTTCTTTTTGAAACACCACCCCTACCTACAAACACTAACATAAGTTTCTCTCTCAACCCTGTGTCTACCTCCTCCATAAAGTCTCTACTTCTCAAACTAAAGCTGTGCTCTCCCTCAGCAGACATGCTTCCTCCTCAGATGTTCATCGTGTTTCACTGTTGCAGTCATGACTGTAGGGTTCTCCCCTGCCGGCAGGCAGTCCTCGGTCGGCCAGAATCCCAAAGTCTGTGTCCGTCGTCGGCTGTTCAGCCATGCTCCCTGACGTCAGAGCGCCAGGAGTACAAAGCTGACAGCCAACGCCATTTTCTCCGGTCTTTCTTGCCGTGTGGTGACAGCAGTTCGCAAGTGCCGGTCGGCTGACTCCTGACAATTTTTTCTGAACAAACTTCAGTCCGAAGACTTTCTTCTCCTACTCAAAGCTAAGTACCCCATTGGGGAAACTTTTTTCTTGCTCCAGTCCGATGTCAGAAAAAGTTAATAATTGTATTTCATGTGGGAAGCAAATACCTCATAAGGATTTTCATTCTTACTGTATTCCTTGCTTAGGCCCTGACCACGACGTAGTTAGTTGTCGGTTTTGTGCTAGATTCAATCAACGTACTATTAAACGAAGGTATGATTTTGCATTTCATTACTTTGGTAGGCGTTTTAATTACAAAATGTCGTCGGATACGGTTCCGGCTACCGGAGTTCACAAGCGACGCAAGGACAAAGACAGGCCTCCGAGGTCCAAATCAGACGATATAGTTCAAGCAGAGCCAGCTTCAGGTTCGGCCATCGTCAGTGAGGCGCTTTTGCAGCCCCTGTCTTCGGCCATTTCGGAACCGATGGCCGAAACGGACTTCCACGAGGAGCCAACTAGGCCTTTGAATATTTCTGTTGTAGGACCTTCGGACAATGCTCCTTCGGATGGGTCCAGAGCCGCTGTGCAGGTACCGGCTTCCGAAGGGGTTTTCAGGCCTACTCAGCTTCTAATAAAGGCAAAGCCAAAGACAAAGGCATAGACACCTTCCAAATCAAAGACTGCAACATAGGCCTCTTCTGATCCGGCTCCCAAGTCACAGAAACAGTTACTTAAGATGGTGGAGGACTTACTTCCTATGATTAGGGGTTCACATCCCCCTCCAGATAAAAGGCCAAGGCAGGAAGTTTATTATGACTCCTCTGATCAGGCTTCTGTTTCTTCTTCTGACCAGGATTATTCTTTCCCTCCTTATGAGGATTCTGATGCTGAGGAATCCATTCCTTCAGCTTCTCCCCCTGAGGACTTCTCTTTTGGGGAAACTTTGCATGAAATGAGGGAACATTTCCACTGGGAAGGACAGGAGTATTCAGAATCTAAGAAAAGATTAAGGGATTTTCTTCTTCTTCCCCAACATAGACCCCTGGCTATTCCTCCTATTTTGGATATTGTGGATGATGCTTTTTCAGAGGCTAACTTAACCCCTGACTCTTTTCCTCCAGCCCCTGTTAAGCCTGACAGATATTACAGGGTTCCTGATTCTCACCAGTTTTTATACAAGAACCGTACTGCTGACCCTGAAACCATTTCTCAGCGTCCTAAGGGAGTTAAGGCCGCTTCTGCTAAAAACCCCATTCCCACTGAGAAGGATTCCAGATCTTTAGAAAGATGGGGCAAAAAAGTGTACACTGCTACTTTATAAGGGCTTTAAATTGTCAGTTTCATATGCTTAAATACCAGCAATTTCTCCTGTCTGTTTTAAAACAAAAGCTAACTTCCATTTCCGCCTGTGCAGATGATAAGGAATTACATGACAATGCATGCCACTGAACAAGTTGGGAAGCATGGTTTACACTGTGGATTTGATGCCTTGGAGGCTTCTTGTAGGGCTGCTGCCTCTGGCACAGTAATTAGAAGGCATGCATGGTTAAAGGAACAAAATTTGCCAGATCAAGTAAAAGCTAAATTATTGGATGCTCCTGTTCAGCATAATGTTTTGTTTGGATCTAAAGCTGAAGAGGTGATTAAAAAGATGGAGGACAAGGCAAAATCCATGCAAACAGTTAAAGATTTCTTACAAGTACGGCCACCTAGATTTAGTAGGAATTGGCCCACTAAAAATTGGTCCTTTCCCAATTCAGACAGGCCTCAGAGGGGTAGATACAGACGCTCCCGAGGAAGGCCTCAAACACAAGCCTCTTATAGACCGAGACAGTGGACTGCTTCCACCCCCAGGGGAGGAGAGGACAGGTCGCAGGCTCATAGGAAACAGACTCAATGACTCCCTCTGTTGGGCTGCAGGAACTTCTTGCCTGGAAGCCCCTCAAAGAGGAAAACTTTCTCTTTTTCACCAAAATTGGACTCATATAACCCAAGACAAGTGGATTCTGGATGCGGTTTCAAGAGGTTACAAATTCCATTTTCATACCCTACCAAGGCCAAGCGGATGGCCAGATCTTCCAGAACATCAATGGACAGAGGCCTTAAACAAGGTGGAAGCTCTCTTGGCTATGAAAGCCATCGAACTAGTTCCACTTTCAGAGATGGGACAAGGTTTTTACTCAAGGCTCTTTCTAGTCTCCAGGAAGAAAAATTCATGGAGACCCATTCTGGATCTGTCAGTCTTGAGCACTTTTCTAGAGATTCCAAAATTCAAGATGCTTACTCTACAGCAGCTACTTCCAATGCTGACCAGAAATGCATGGATGGTAACTTTACATTTAAAGGAGGCATATTTACACATTCCCATCAGGCAGGACCGCAGAAAGTACCTCAGGTTCAAGGCTGGATCGAGGCACTTTCAATTCTCTGCGCTGCCCTTTGGATTGTCTACTGCGCCCAGGGTCTTCACCAAATGCCTGTATCCAGTAGTAGCTTATTGCAGACTCAAGGGAATTCAAATTTACCCTTATCTGGACGACTGTCTTATTCAGGCAGACAGTAAGGATGTCTTACTCCAGCATCTACAGTTTGTTCAGAATCTTCTCAAGTTCCTGGGGTTCACTGTAAACATAAAAAAGTCAAATTTGACTCCCTCACAACAGATAATTTTTCTGGGCGCTTCTCTAAACACAACAACCCAGATGGAATTTCTGACATACGAAAAACAGTTACAGCTGGCTTCAACTTTCAAAACCTTGGCAACTTTAACTCAGCTATCTGCAAGGAGATTCCTGCAGGCTTTGGGTTACATGGCCTCCTGCATCCTTCTCGTACCATATGCAAGACTACATATGAGGAAAATACAGTGGTACCTAAAAAGTGTATGGTCTCAGCATTGCCACAGTTTAGACATACTGATCTCCGTCCTGCCTTGTCTTCAAAAGGAATTCCTTTGGTGGTCCAACGCATGTACTCTAAACAAAGGAAAACCCTTCTGCCTGCCTCCTGCCACTCAGATACTAACCACGGATGCCTCAGATTATGCCTGGGGAGCCCATTTTCAGGGCAACTGTCTGCAAGGCCTTTGGACAAAGGATCAGAAGCACCTGCATATCAATTTAAAGGAAATGTTAGCCGTTCAAAAAGCCCTATTGGCCTTCAGGAATCTTCTACAACCAGGACAATTACTGATACGGACAGACAACACCACAGTTATGTGGTACATAAACAAGCAAGGGGGATCTCATTCCTACCCCCTTTGCAGACTAGCCATGGATCTGTGGAACACAGCGCTAGCTTGCAATCTGGACCTTCAAGCTCAGTTTCTACCAGGGAAGCAAAACTTCCTGGCAGACAGTCTGAGCAGAAACCTTTCGGACCCACACGAGTGGATGCTGGACACCAAAATATTCAAGATGATAACAGCAGTCTGGGGATGTCCTCACATAGACCTCTTTGCATCCCACCTCAATCATCAACTACAGATTTTTTGCACCAGGACTTTCCACCAAAAAGCTTGGAAAGTGGATGCATTATCATTCAGTTGGCGAAACCTTTCGGGATATGCCTTTCCGCCTCTTCCTCTTCTTCCACGGGTATTATTAAAGATCAAGCGAGACAAGCCCAAGATGATAATCTTGCTGGCCCCAAATTGGCCTCAACAGTTTTGGTACCCAACTCTGAAAAACCTTTGTCTGGAGCCCCCTTGGATTTTACCACAGACTCCGAACCTTCTGTCACAACACCAGGGTCAGGTTCTACACTATCATGTCAGAACACTCAGCCTGGCGGCCTGGTTAATCCAGGGTCTTTGATTCATTCTCTCCTACCCAAGCAGGTTATGGATGTCATTTTAGAAGCCAGACGTCCTAGCACTAGAAAATCTTATGCAGGAAAATGGAAAAGATTTTGTTCCTGGATGCAGGCTCAGGATTCTGATCCTCTTCTTCCTAACATTCCTTTGATTTTACTTTACCTGACAGACCTCTTACATAAGGGTCTCTCTTTCTCTTCCATTAAGATACATGCCTCTGCTATTTCTGCTCATTATAATACAGACCCTCCAATCTTTTCCCACCAGCTCCTGAGACAGTTTCTCAGAGGAGCTAAGAACTTAAGGCCCCCTAGATCTCCTCCCATTCCTGCTTGGTATCTCAAATATGTTTTGGAAAAGCTCACCTTACCTCCTTTTGAGCCTGCTGCCACTTCTGACATCAAGTTTTTATCTTGGAAGACAGCCATCCTGTTAGCTCTGACCTCTGCCAGGAGAGTTTCAGAGTTGCAAGCTCTTATGGCTGTGGAACATTATATTATTTTTCATCAAGACAGGGTGTCTTTAAGGACTAATCCTAATTTCATGCCTAAGGTGGTTTCCAAAGTGGCTTTAAATCAAACTATTCACTTGCCAACTTTTTTCCCCACTCCTCAAAATAAAGGGGAAAGGATCTTACATTCCTTGGATGTACACAGACAACTACGTTTTTACCTGGACAGAACCAAGGACATCAGGAAATCAGAGCAATTGTTTGTTTCTTATGCTTCAAGCTCCCAAGGTAAAGCCATTTCAAAACAGACCATTTCTAAATGGATTGCTCATGGAATCAGATTTTGCTATACACACCATGGAAAGCAAATCCCAGTGAGTATAAGGACTCATTCCACCAGAGCTGCTGCCACTTCCGCTGCCTTCCTCAGGGGAGTTCCTACCAAAGACATTTTGGAAGCTGCAACTTGGAGTTCAGTGCATACTTTTTCAAAGCACTACAATCTACCTCTCTACTCTAAGTCTAGGGCAGGCTTTGCTTCTGCAGTCTTCCAGGGCCTTTTAGCCGCCCCTTCTTCTTTATGACCACCTCCCTTTCATTCTGCTTTGGGATTCTACCCTACAGTCATGACTGCAACATTGAAACACGATGAACATAGTACAGTTGTGTACACTTACCATAAATGTAGATGTTCGAGTGTCTTCACTGTTGCAGTCTGGGTTTCCCTCCCTCCTGTCCCCTCTTATTTTTACTTTTGTGTGGTTCCTTTTTTCACCATTCTTCTGAGGTGTATTTGCAAAGGATATGGGACCTTATTCATTTTGGGACTCCTGACATCTGGGGCAAGAAAAACTGGAGAAAATGGCATCGGCTGTCAGCTTTGTACTCATGGCGCTCTGACGTCAGGGAGCATGGCTGAACCGCCGACGCCGGACCCAGACTTTGGGATTCTGGCCAACCGAGGACTGCCTGCCGGCAGTGGAGAACCCTACAGTCATGACTGCAACAGTGAAGACACTCTAACATCTACATTTATGGTAAGTGTACACAACTGTACTTTCCTCATACTTGCAGCAGACTCCATCTCCTATCCAGTCTCATTTCTCATTAATCAATCTATTAAAGAAGCTACTGTACCCAAAATCTGGAACTGTTTCTACATTATCCTCCTTCATAAAGGCGAAAACTCCAATGATCCCTCTAACTACAGGCTTTTTGCTATACTTTCCCCGCTATCCAAGATTCTAGAAAAATGCGTTCACATCCAAATACTTAACTTCCTCCTCCAAAACAACCTCTTCACCTCTACCAAACATGGGTTCTGGACTCACCACAGTACCTCTACAGCCCTTCTGTCCTTTACCCACACCATCGCTGAAACTAGGAACAACAATAATCTAGTCTCATGTCTGTCCCTGGATTTATCTAAGGCATTTGACACAGTATCACACCCCAAACTTCTGACAAAATTAGCTAACCTTAATCTATCCAGCTCAACTCTGTCCTGGTTTTCAAGATGTTCATCGTTTTACACTGCTGCAGTCATCACACTTGGGTTATCCTGCTGTCAGGCGGTCCCGCAGTTGGCCCGAGTTCCAAAGTCTTGGTCCGGCGTCGGTTGCTGTTGCTTCTTCCCTGATGTCAGTGCGCCAGGGGTATACAAGTTGCAGCCGACGCCATTTTCTTCAGTCTTTCTTGCTGCGTGGTGCCCGTTGCAAAAGCAGTTCGCAAGTGCCGCTCAGCCGACTCCTGAGATTTTCATTCCGAATCCAGAACCGAAGTTTTCTACAAAGCTAAGTACCCCATTGGGGAAACTTTTTCTTGCCTCAGACTGATGTCAGTAAAAGTTAATAATTGTATTTCTTGTGGGAAGCAAATACCTCATAAGGATTTCCATTCCTATTGTATCCCATGCCTAGGCCCAGACCACGACGTTACTGGTTATCGGTTTTGTGCTAGGTTTAACAAGCGCACTATTAAACGTCTGATTTTGCCCGACATTATTTTGGCAGAAAATTCAATTACACCATGCCGTCGGAACAACCGACGTCTGGAATACACAAAAAGCGCAAAGACAAGGACAGCCATCCGAGGCCCAAAACTGACGACGAAGCCTCTGCTAGGCCAGTCGCCGGTTCTCCAGTTTTCAGCGAGGCGCCTTCACAGCCCCTGACGACCGCTTCTTTGGAACCACAGGCCACCTCTGACTCCCACTTGGAGATGACTGGGCCTTCGGATACACCAGACTTGAGACCTACCGAGACTAACCCTTCTGAGGGCTCCGGAGTAGCTGAACAACCCACAGCTTCAGAGGGTGTTTTCAGGCCTACTCAGTTAACCATTAAATCTTCTGCTAAATCTAAACCAAAGAAACAACTTCAGCATTAACCAGCACAGGCCTCCATGCCTAAGAAACAGGTGCTCAAAATGGCCGAAGACCTAATTACTCTGATCAGGGGCCCCACCCTCCTCCTGATAAAAGGCCTAGACAGGATGCAGACTATGACTCAACCGACCAGGTGTCCTTCTCCTCAGATTCATCCTCAGACCTAGGATACTCTTTACCCCCTTAATGAGGATTCTGATGCTGAGGAATCCATTCCTTCAGCCTCTCCACCAGAGGACTACTCCTTTGGGGAAACCTTACATACCATGCAGGAGCATTTCCATTGGGAGGGCCAGGATTACTCAGAATCCAAGAAAAGGCTCAGAGATTTCCTTTTATTACCTCAACACAGACCCCTTGCTATTCCGCCAGTGTTAGATATTGTGGATGATGTGTATGCTGAATCCAGTTTAAATCCTGATTCTTTACCTCCAGCTCCAGTTAAGCCAGACAGATATTACAGTGTCCCAGACTCTCACAAATTACTTTATAAAAGCCCTGTTGCTGACCCTGAAACTATTTCCCAGGGTCCCAAAGGGGTAAAGGCCTCTACAGCAAAAAATCCAGTCCCCTCTGATAGAGATTCCAGGGTATTAGACAGATGGGGAAAGAAAGTATACACATCTGCAACTTTAGCAATGAGAGCACTAAATTGCCAGTTTCACATGCTTAAATATCAGCAATATGTGATGTCTCAGTTGAAACAAAAAATGCTTCCAAATTCAGATCTTCCTAACTTTAAGGAAATGCAGGATTTATTGCATACAGCTCAACAAGTGGGAAAACATACTTTGCAATGTGGTTTTGACTCCTTAGAGGCCTCCTGTAGAGCAGCAGTTACAGGGTCTGTCCTTAGAAGGCATGCTTGGTTAAAAGAACAGAGCTTACCAGATCATGTTAACGTAAAGTTATTGGAATCACCCTTGCAGCAGGATGTTTTATTTGGAGTTAAGGCAGAAGAGGTATTAAAGAAAATGGAGGGTAAAGCAAAATCTATGCAAATGGTGAAGGATTTCTTACATGTTCAGCCTCCTCGATTTAGCAGAAATTGGCCAACAAAGAATTGGTCCTTTCCAGTTTCAGACAGACCTCAAAGGGGCAGATACAGACATCCAAGAGGCAGAGGACAACCACAAGGTACTTACAGGCCTCGACAATGGGGTACTTCAACCCAGAAAAAAGGGGAAGACAGGCCTCAACCTTATAAAAAGCAGACCCAATGACTTTCCACTACAGCTGCCAAACCTCTCTCTTGGCAGCCCCCCTTGGGGGAAAAACTGACACTTTTCAGTCACAATTGGAATTTAATCGCCAAAGACAAATGGGTTCTCAATATTGCGTCTCAAGGTTACAGGTTCCACTTTCACACTCTGCCAAGGTTAAAAGGAATGCCAGATTTGCCACCAAATCAATGGGCAGAGGCTCAAAGGCAAATTACAGCACTCATGGACATGAGAGCTATTCAAGAGGTACCAATACAGGAGCAAGGACAAGGATTTTACTCAAGACTCTTTCTGGTTCCCAGAAAGGACAAAGCCTGGAGGCCCATTCTGGGCCTTCTTCTCTAAATACTTACCTGGATGTTCCAAAATTCAAAATGTTGACACTACAGCAGCTTCTTCCCATGCTGGGCAAGAAAGCTTGGCTCGTAACATTGGACCTCAAGGAGGCATACCTGCATGTCTCTTTCAGACAAAATTGCAGAAGATACCTCAGATTCTTAGGTTCAATGCACTAACAGTTATCTGCACTGCCCTTTGGCTTATCTGCTGCGCCTAGGGTCTTTACAAAATGCCTAGCACCAGTAATTACATTTTGCAGACAAAAAGGAATTCAAATTTACCCATATTTGGACAACTGCCTTATTCAAGCAGAGAGCAAAGACATTCTTCTAAAGCATCTGGCATTTGTAAAAAAAACTGCTAATTTGCCTAGGGTACACAGTAAATGAAAAGAAATCAAAACTAGTGCCCTCACAAGAGATAATATTCCTGGGTGCCAGCTTAAATACAACGGCCCAGATGGCTTATCTCATGCCAGACAAGCAAGGACAACTGATTCAATATTTCCAATTAATGGCAACAAAGACTCAACTCCCTGCAAGAAAAATTCTGCAGGCCTTGGGTTACATGGCATCTTGCATACTACTAATTCCATATGCAAAACTGCATATGAGGAAACTACAATGGTACCTAAAGAGTGTCTGGTCTCAACACTGTCACAGTTTGGAAACAGTAATACCACTTATTCCTTGCCTTCAACAGGAGTTTCAATGGTGGGCTCAAGCCTGTCACCTCAACAAGGGACAGCCTTTCACTCTACCCACAGCCAGGCAAACACTGACAACAGATGCTTCGGATTACACCTGGGGTGCACACATGGCAGGAAAATGCATTCAGGGCAAGTGGAACGCAGAACAAAGGCATCTTCACATCAATCAAAAAGAGATGCTAGCTGTACAAATTGCCCTTATAGCTTTCAAGGACCTTCTGCATCCAGGACAACTTCTTCAAAGGACAGACAACACCACAGTTATGGGGTACATAAACAAGCAAGGGGGCGCTCATTCATATCCCCTCTGCAGACAAGCCATGACCTTGTGGAACACAGCTATACCCTATCAAGTTCATCTGCAAGCACAATTCATGCCAGGAGAGAAAAACACACTGGCAGATGACTTAAGCAGAAACATCATGGATCCACACGAGTGGAAATTAAATCTACAAATGTTCAGGATGATAACACAGAAATGGTGGAGCCCGGACATAGATCTGTTCGCATCCCCAATGAATAGCCAGGTACAGAAATACTGCACAAGGACTTACCACCCACAAGCATGGAAAGTGGATGCCCTCTCATTCAGCTGGAAAAACCTACAAGTATACGCTTTCCCACCACTGCCTCTTCTTTCAAAGGTACTCATAAAAGCCAGACAAGAAAGGCCAACGATCCTGATTGCCGCAGACTGGCCACGCCAGCACTGGTGCCCAATCTTAAAGAACTTAGCACAAGGACCACCATGGATTTTGCCTCAAATCTCACAACTTCTGACTCAACAAAACAATCAGATACTGCACGGCCAGCTCAAGACTTTAAACCTGGCTGCATGGTAAATTCCTTAGTCAAGCAAACAATGCCTGTCTCCAAAGCTGTTATGGATGTCATTCTGGAGGCCAGAAGGCCTAGTACCAGGAAACCAGATTCGGATAAATGGAAGAGATTCTGTGCCTGGAACCAGGTTCACAACTTTGACCCTCTTGTCCCAGATATTCCTCAGATAGTACAGTACTTGACTGAGATGCTGGACAAGAGCCTCTCCTTTTCATCCATTAAGATCCATGCCTCTGCCATCTCTGCTAATTACAACACAGATCCCCCTATTTTTTTCTCATCCTTTGGTAAAACAGTACCTCAGAGGGGCTAAAAACATAAGACCGCCCCGTAAAGCACCAACTCCAACTTGGGATCTCAACTTTGTCTTGGAGAAATTAACTTTACCTGCTTTTGAGCCAGCTAACTCAGCAGACTTAAAATATGTCTCTTGTAAAACTGCTCTGCTCCTGGCAATAACCTCAGCACGAAGAATTTCAGAATTACAGGCACTAATGGCAGTGGAACCCTTCATCATATTCCACCAAGACAGGGTGTCTTTAAGAACAAACCCTACTTTTATGCCAAAGGTGGTATCAAGTGTGGCTCTAAACCAAACTATTCACTTGCCAACTTTTTATCCAAATCCGCAGAATAAAAGGGAGAGACTACTGCATTCCTTGGACATACACAGGCAGTTATGCTTCTACTTGGACAAAACTAAAGCTTTCAGAAAAACTGAGCAATTGTTTGTATCATATCCTGCAGGAACACAGGGAAAAGCCATTTCAAAACAGACCATTTCAAAATGGATATTGCCATTGCATACGTTTCTGCTATACACATCATGGGAAAACTGCACCTAACAACATTAGGTCTCATTCCACCAGAGCAACAGCCACTTCAGCTGCCTACCTCAGAGGAGTACCTACCAAGGACATTTTGGAAGGAGCAACTTGGAGTTCTGTACACCAAGCATTACCATCTGCCTCTCTACTCCAAATCCAGAGCTGGCTTTGCCACTGCAGTTCTGCAGGGCCTTATAGCCACCCCTAATGCCTTATAGAACCAGCCACCCTATCTCTGCTTTGGGATTCCGCCCAAGTGTGATGACTGCAGCAGTGTAACACGATGAACATAGTACAGTTTTGTACCTACCATAAATGTAGATGTTCGAGTGTATACACTGCTGCAGTCCAGGTTACCCTCCCTCCTTCCCCTCTTACTTGCTGTTACTTACCTTGGTATTCTACCCTTGCTGCTTATGGGAAGTATTTGCTAGGAACATAAAGTATTTGCTTGCTTTTCTTATGTATGTTTTACTAGCAATTTTCATTGCCTACCTTTTTGGGGGCACCTGACATCTGGGGCAAGAAAAACTGAGGAAAATGCAGTTGGCTGCATCTTATATACCCCTGGCGCACTGACATCAGGGAAGAAGCGACAACAACTGACGCCGGACCAAGAATTTGGAACTCGGGCTGACTGCGGGACCACCTGACGGCAGGAAAACCCAAGTGTGATGACTGCAGCAGTGTATACACTCGAACATCTACATTTATGGTAGGCACAAAACTGTACTTTATCTCACCGTTAGGCTTCAATCTGTCAGATAGCAATCATCCTGCTCTTCTTTCCTACCTATATACACTGGTGTTCCTCAGGGCTCTATTCTTGGACCTCTCATTTTCAACATCTTTATTAATAACCTCCACTCCTCCACCTCCCTCTCCACCCTCATACAGTATGCTGATGACTCCACCCTGATAACTTCCTCCAACTCTATCGCACACCTTCGGACAGACACACAACAATCTTTCCTTGTTGAAAAATGGCTAATTGACAATCAGCTTATCTTAAACCCCAAAAAACTAAGCTACTCCTCTTTCTCCCCAAAAATAATGACCACCTTAAGACTATCTTCTCTATATCTTCATTGAACAATACCATCATCCATGTAGACACCAAAAATGACCATCGATGACCAGCTTAAAATTGATTCTCACATAACACCCTGCAATTAAGAAAACTAACCAAAAACTTGGCTTGCTTTACCGTAACTCAAAATTCATCTCTGCCGAATCCAGACACACCCTAGCCCAAGCCTATCTCTTTCCCAGCCTCCTGTATGGATCACCAGTCCTAACCAACCTCCAATCCTGCCTACTCTCCAAGCTAGAACAAACCTATAACAAAATTGCCAAATTTGCTGCCAACTTACCAAATCCTACCCAGGATTGCATAGCTCTACGCAGGCTGCAATGGCTTGAATTCTCTGACCATCTAAAACTATCCCAAGTACACTTAACCCACCTCATACTTAAACTCATTGCTAGTCCCTCTCATGCCAGTTTAGTTTCTTACTATACCCCCCCATAGTTCATAGAAACCACTTCTCGTAACATGTACACCAAAAATGAACATAAGCTATCTTCTTTATAAATTGTCCATAACAAAAATCTGGAACAACCTCCCCTCAAACTTATGAAACATCACACAGGCAAATGGCTTTAAGATAGAACTAAAACTCTACCTCCAGAAAAAGTGGATCTGCCCCTGTCAGGATCCTACCTGACCACTCTTGGACTGCACAAAACATACTCAATCTCAACAATTCCTGACTGCAAATTGCGTACTCCTCCATGTTATTTTTTCAAATCATATGTAACTCTACTTACTCAAATGACATCTCTGTACATGTCAACAACTATCCTGTATTTTCTTTTTGGCTAACTTTTGTAATCTAATTAATACTATAACATGTTTAATTGTGTAAATGTACAACTGTTGGAGGTTTTCTCCTCAGGTCTCCACTGAAAATGGTCTTGTGCTCAGCTGGAACATCCCGCTTAACAAATGTGAAATAAATAAAAATAAATAAAATGTGAACAAGAGGGAAAGACCCTGTCTTGTGTGGAAGCACATTTTTCTACCCCTCTAAGACCCTTCTCTAGGAACCAGTGAGGTGGTAGAAAGATGCGGTTTAAGAAATTCCTTTCCAGGATTTACACAGAGATCGTTCCCCAGGAGCAGACGGGGGAACTCGAATGGAGGATGCCACCCTTCTGGCAGATGCGGTCTGCAGAACTAGAGCCTTAGAGATTCTTTCTCAGATAAGCCTCATCAGCACTCCTGAAAAGAGGCTCGGCTGTTCCCCTCTGGAGGCAGTCGGGGTCGTTCATCTCTACACCAAGTGGCTATCACAAAAGATTTGTGGGTGCAGAGGGTATATTTAAAGGTTATACCATACCATTTTCCCTAATCCTAACACAGTTGCTAAGAAAATCCCAGCTGTTCCACCCAATCAGAGGGAAGCAGCTTCTCTGAAAATAAAAATGCTGCTAGAAAAAAAGAGGTCCCCCCAGACCAGAGAGAGTCTGTAACTTATTCAGAATTTTTCTTGGTGCCAAAAAAGTCAGGGGACTTGAGACCAATTCTGCATCTCAGCAAGTTAAACCAGTTTGTTCAGTATACAAAGTTTCAGCTGGTCATGGTTCAGTCCATCTTGCCCCTGCTGTGAAAGAATGATTAGATGCTTAATAGGTTTTCAGGATGTGTACTGTCACATCAAAATGAACAGGAACTCCAGAAGATACCTACGCTTCCAGCTGGGAGCCAGTCATAACCAGTTCAGACCACTGCTATTTGATCTCACCACAGCCCCCAGGGTGTTCAACTAATGCATGGCACTGGTAGCAGCTTACTTAAGACTGCTGGCATTCCAGGTATTTCGATATCTAGATGACTGGCTCCTTACTGCCCCAACCAGACATTAATTTTATCTTTTACAGGGAAGGGGCTTCAGTTGTGTTCTCATCTAGAAATTATAGTCAGCTATAACAAGTTTCAACTCACCCCAACATAGAGCCTGGAGTTCATGGGTGGTCGTTTGGACACATTCAGTCAGATAGCCACTCTTCCTTCTACTTGAATAAAACAGAGTGCAGTCCCAAGTCAAGAAAGTGATTCAAAGTTCATTTCTTCCAGCCTGACTTGATACTACAGGCTTTGGGTTCCATGGCAGCAGCTGTCAGTTGTGTCCTTTTGGCTAGATTCCATTTGAGAATCCTTTAATGGACTCTGTTGACTCAGTGGTCAATTCTCCAACATCCATTGTCCACGCCAGCCAAGATCACCCAAGCATGCAAAAAATATCTTCTGTGGTGGATTCATTTAAATCAGATCCGCAAAGGCCGTCCCTTTGTTCTTCCCTTGCCCAAGGCCACGGTGACCATGTACACCTCCCAGTTCAGGTGGGAGGTGGACACTATTTAGGAAGGATTGTCCAAGGTAATTGGTTGCCCAAAGAGGCCAAGGCACATATCAGTGTCCTGGAGATGAGAGCTGTCCTCCTAGAGTTGCAGCCCTTTCAAGACATTCTCCCAAGTGGGACATTTGCAACACAAATGGACAATATGTCAGTAGTCTGATACATCAACAAACAAATGGGAGCCAGATCTTACCTTCTTTGTCAAGAAGCTGTGAGAGTATAGCAGTAGGTGATCTCTTCCAGTTGCTATTAGCAATGCACATTTCGACATGATTGCAGACAAACTAACCAGGTCCATTCTGATGCTTCAAGAGTGGTCTCTCAACATCAGTGTGGTGGAGAGAATTTTCCCTCTGTGGGGCCAGCCATGCTGCGATCTGTTTGCCTCTCCCCTCAACAAGTGCAACAGGTTCTTTGCGATGATCCCCATATCTGGGAGTCACTGAGAGATGCTGTAGCTCATGACTGGCCCTCTGGTCTCCTGTATGCTTTTCCACCCTTGCCACTAATTCCCAAGTTTCTTCAGAAACAGTTTGGTTGAAGGTCACAGTTATTCTCATTAAACCTTTCTAACATCATCAGATTTGGTTCCCATTCCTCTGGCTTCATCTTCAACAGCCACACTGAATTCTGCTTCCAACTCCAAAGCACGTGTCTCACCCAACAGGCATAATTTGTCTGGACTTAACAGACCTCAAACTGACTGCGTGGTTTCTCCTGTTCTTCTGATTGATGAACAGTCCAGGCTAGTCTGTTATATTTTTATCTTCTCACAAGGCATCTACTAGTAAAATGGAGTAAATGGAAAAGATTTGTCTAATGTGCCCGTAGCAAGGATCTGAACCCTTTTTCAATCCTGTACCTTCAATCCTTGAATTTTTAGTTTCAGTCTTCAGTGAAGGAGCTAGATGTTCTTCGTCTCACATTGCTGCAGTCATAACCTGTGGGTAGTCCGCTGTCCTCGATCGGCCCGAATACCAAAGAGCTGGGCTGGCGTCGGTCATTGTCGTCTGGAGCTGACGTCAGTACGTAGTAGTACTTAAGCGCATGACCGACGCCATATCCTCAGTCTTTCTTGCCGCATGGTCTGAAGCAGAAGCAGCGTTTGCGAGTGCCGTTCGGCGTTCTGAAATTGTCTTTTTACGAGTTTCAGACCGAAGACCAAGTTGGGCTAAGTACCCCGTTGGGGAAATCTTTGTCTTTTTCTTGCCTCAGTTTCCGGATGTCAGAAAAAGTTAATAATTGCATTTCTTGTGGGAAACAGATACCTCATAGGGATTATCACTCTTTCTGTATTCCTTGCTTGGGGCCTGAGCACGACGTGGTCGGGTGTCGCTTTTGTGCTAGATTTAATAAGCGCACCATTAAAAGGAGATTAGACTGTGCCAGCTTGTTTTTGGTAAAAGGTGTAACTATAACATGCCGTCGGATCCCCCGACGCCCGCTACCGTTAAAAAGCGTAAAGATAAATCTGTGAAGTCTAAACCGGATGAGTCGTCCGTTGCGGACGCCGGTTCTACGGAGCCTCCGGTTGAATCTGTGGATCCTGCCGAGGGTTCGGCTGAATCCCAGGGGGAACCTTTACTTTTGCAGGAGTTGGCCTCCCAGGATTTAGGCCCAGCTGAGGGTGCTTCTCAGGTGTCGGTAGTTCCATCCTTACAGAAGGTTATTAGGCCTTCTACTTCAGTGGCTAAAGGCCATGCTAAGGCCAAGCCTTCTCTTGTTGCCCTTAGTCATGGTTCTAGCTCTTCAGCCCCTGTTCCTAAAAAACATATGTTGAAAATGGCAGAGGACTTGATTACTTTGATCAGGGGTTCTATGCCCCCCCCAGAGAAAAGGCCTAGGGTGGAGGCAGATTTAGAAGTAATGGATCATTCCTCTGATTTCTCTGATTCCTCAGCTGAGGAAATTCAGGATTTCCCTTCTTATTCAGACTCGG
This sequence comes from Protopterus annectens, assembly GCF_019279795.1. Lineage (NCBI taxonomy): Eukaryota > Metazoa > Chordata > Ceratodontiformes > Protopteridae > Protopterus > Protopterus annectens. The sequence continues at coordinate 192,617,324 of NC_056743.1, forward strand.
ATGCAGAGGATTCCTGTCCTTCTGCTTCTCCTCCAGAGGATTTTTCTTTTTCTGAGACTTTACATTCCATGAGGGAACATTTTAAGTGGGAAGGCCAGGATTTTTCAGATTCTCGGAAGAGGCTTAGGGAATTTTTGTTTTTACCACAGCATAGGCCCTTGGCTATTCCTCCTGTCTTAGATGTTGTTCAGGATGTTTTTTCTGAGTCTTCCCTTAATCCGGATTCTTTGCCTCCTGCCCCTGTTAAGCCGGACAGATATTATAGAGTTCCAGAAGCACATAAATATTTGTACAAAAGTCCTAGAGCTGATCCGGAAACTATTATTCAAGGACCGAAGGGCATTAGGGCTTCTGTGGTTAAGAATCCAGTTCCTTTGGATAAAGATTCTAGAGCTTTAGATAGGTGGGGGAAAAAAGTTTACACCTCATCTACGTTAGCTATGAGGGCGTTGAATTGCCAATTTCATATGCTGAAGTATCAGAACTTTTTGTTGGGTCAATTGAAATCTAAGTTGGATGCTTTATCTGAGGGTATAGAGTGTAAGGAGCTCCAGGACTTGGTTCATGCATCAGATCAAGTTGGCAAGCATTCTTTACAGTGTGGTTTCGATGCTCTTCAGGCTACATCCAGGGTGGCTGCTACAGGTTCAGTTATTAAGACATGCCTGGCTTAAGGATCAAAATTTGTCAGAGCATGTTAAGGCTCGGATTTTGGATGCTCCTCTTCAATCAGAAGTACTTTTTGGTCCTCCTGTGGAATCATTTTTGAAAAAGATGGAAGATAAGGCTAAGTCTATGCAGGCGGTCAAGGATTTTATGCAGGTGCAGCCTCCTAAGTTTAGTAGGAATTGGCCTGCTAGAGGATGGTCTTATCCTTCTTCGGATTATCAGTCTAAGGGCAGGTCTAGACGTGGTAGAGGCAGAGCCCACACTCAGGGTTCTTTCAGACCTAGGACTTAGAGTTCTCCTGCACAGTCTTCTGGTGAGGGCAGGGGTCAGCCCTTTCGTAAACAGACCCAATGACCTGTATCTTCCGCTGCCAGACCCTTCTTTACTGGCAGCTCCTCTAGGAGGAAAGTTGGGACTTTTCAAACAAAACTGGCATTTGGTCACCCAGGACAAATGGGTGTTGGATATAATAAATCACGGGTACAAGTTTTATTTTCACACCTTTCCTCCTTTCAAAGGCATGCCGGATGTGCCTCCTCAGCAAAGGATGGAGGCTCAGGAGCAAATTTCTTTACTTTTGCAGATGGGGGCAATTCAGGTGGTCCCTCCGTCAGAAGTAGGCCTAGGTTTTTATTCCCGCCTTTTCCTAGTGCCAAAGAAAGGAAACACTTGGAGGCCAGTTCTGGATTTGTCCATTCTCAATACCTACCTAGACATTCCAAAGTTCAAGATGTTAACATTACAACAACTTCTGCCTATGCTAGGCAAAGATCACTGGATGGTAACCCTGGATCTCAAAGAGGCCTATCTTCACATCCCTATCAGAACCAGCTGCAGGAGATTCCTGAGATTCCGGGCTGGTACTTCTCATTATCAGTTCTCTGCATTGCCCTTTGGTTTATCTACTGCGCCCAGGGTATTCACAAAAGTTCTGGCTCCTGTGATGGCCTTCCTCAGACAGAGAGGAATACAAATTTATCCTTATCTGGACGATTGCCTGATTCTTGCTCAAAACAAGGACAAGTTACTACAACATCTCCAGTATGTAATGGCAGTTTTAAGGTGCCTAGGGTATTCTGTGAACGAAATAAAGTCCAGTCTAGTGCCCTCTCAGGACTTGTGCTTTCTGGGTGTGAGACTGAATACAGCTTCTCAGATGGCATTTCTGACCCCGGACAAACAAAGAACTCTTCATCTGTACTTCCAGCAGCTATCAGTAATGTCCAGGCTGACTGCAAGGACAGTCCTTCAAGCCTTGGAGTTCATGGCATCTTGCATTCTAGTTCTTCCCAATGCCAAACTGCATATGAGGAAGATACAATGGTATCTCAAAAGTGTGTGGACTCAACACTGCCACGATTTGGACACTGTCATTCGGATTATACCTTGCATCCAAAAGGAATTCTTGTGGTGGGCTCAGGAATGTCACCTAAACAAGGGACTCTCTGTGATCCGACCAGAGGCGAGTCAGATTCTAACGACGGATGCCTCGGACTTGGCTTGGGGGGCACATTTCAATGGAAAATGGATACAAGACACGTGGCCTCCCAAACTACTACATTTGCATATCAACATGAAGGAGATGTTAGCAGTCCAATTTGCTTTGATAGCCTTCAAGGACCTACTTCAGCCAGGACAGGTGTTGATTCAAACAGACAACACAACAGTCATGTGGTACATCAACAAGCAGGGGGGGAACCCATTCCTACCCTCTTTGCAGGCAAGCAATGATTTTGTGGGAGACTGCTCTGAGTTTGCACATCAATCTTCAAGCACGGTTTCTGCCAGGTGCACAGAACTCCCTAGCAGATGTATTGAGCAGGCAAATTGTAGATTCCCACGAGTGGAAACTGGACCCTCAGGTATTCAAACAGTTGACCGTGGCTTGGGGAGCTCCAGACATAGATTTGTTCGCTTCTCCACTGAATTTCCAACTGCCAAAATTTTGCACAAAGTTGTTCCACCCCAATGCTTGGAAAGTGGATGCTCTATCTTTCAGTTGGAACAACCTTCACGTTTATGCTTTTCCCCCTCTGCCTCTTCTTCCCAAGGTGCTCTTGAAAGCCAGGAGGGACAAGCCTTGCATGATTCTGATAGCACCAGATTGGCCCCGTCAGCATTGGTATCCACTGCTGAGGAGTTTAATTCAGGAACCTCCTTGGCCTTTGCCACAGGTTCCTCATTTGTTGTCCCAGTCAAACAATCATTTTCTCAATGTTCAGGTGCAGTCCCTGCATCTAACAGCCTGGTGTATTCTGTAATGGAGCAGGTGGGGTCTCAGCTTCCTCAACAGGTTTTAGATGTCATTTTGGAAGCCAGGCGGCCTAGTACAAGAAAAGTTTATGCTGATAAATGGAAGAGATTTTTTCTTTGGAGCACGGCAAAGGGCTTTGATGTTTCAGTGCCTAATTTGAGTTTTGCACTACAGTATCTTACTGAACTACTGGACAAGGGTTTGTCATTCTCTTCTGTGAAGGTTAATGCTGCAGCCATTTCTGCTCACTATGATTGTGACCCTCCTTTATTTTCTCAACCTTTGTTCAAACAATTTCTTAGAGGGGCAAAGAACATAAGACCCCCACGTAGAGCTCCTACTCCTTCCTGGGATCTCAATTTTGTGTTGGAGAAGCTTACTTTACTTCCTTTTGAACCTGCAGCTTTGTCTGAATTGAAGTTTTTGTCCTGGAAGACTGCTTTTTTGTTGGCCATTACTTCTGCTAGGAGGGTATCTGAATTGCAGGCGCTCATGGCAGTTGAACCCTTTCTGATATTCCATAAGGATAGAGTTTCTTTGCGAACTAACCCTACTTTTATGCCCAAAGTGATTTCTAATGTGGCCTTGAACCAGTCCATTCATTTGCCTACGTTTTATGCTGATCCCCAAAATAGGGGGGAAAGAGTCTTGCATTCTTTGGATATCCACAGACAGTTACGTTATTATTTAAGCAGAACTAAAGAGTTCAGACAGAGTCAACAGTTATTTGTTTCTTTTGCTTTGGGTTCCCAAGGGAAGGCTGTTTCAAAGCAGACTATTTCTAAATGGATTGGTCACTGTATTGCTTTTTGTTATTCTCATCATGGGAAGGATGTTCCTGCTGGGATCAGGCCTCATTCTACTAGGGCTACTGCCACGTCTACTGCTTTTTTGAGGGGGGTAGCTACTAAGGATATTTTGGAGGCAGCTACTTGGAGTTCAGTACACACTTTTACTAAGCATTACCATCTCCCTCTTTATTCCAAGTCCAGGGCTGGGTTTGCCACTGCAGTTTTACAGGGCATGTTAGCAGCTCCTAATGCTACTTAGTTTGCCAGCCTCCCTTTTCCTTTGCTTTGGGATTCTACCCACAGGTTATGACTGCAGCAATGTGAGACGAAGAACATAGTACAGTTTTGTACCTACCATAAATGTAGATGTTCGAGGATCTACATTGCTACAGTCCAATTATCCCTCCCTCCTTCCCCTCTATAGTTTGTGGTTGGGTGTTTACTATTTTTGCTCTGGCCTTCTTTCATTCTTAGGCCTTCTGACATCTGGGGCAAGAAAGACTTGAGGATATGGCGTCGGTCATGCGCTTAAGTACTACTACGTACTGACGTCAGCTCCAGGCGACAATGACCGACGCCAGCCCAGCTCTTTGGTATTCGGGCCGATCGAGGACAGCGGACTACCCACAGGTTATGACTGCAGCAATGTAGATCCTTGAACATCTACATTTATGGTAGGTACAAAACTGTACTTTTCTCAACCATTAAAGCTCAATTGGCTGCCATTTCTAATTTACATCTGGGTGAAAATAACTCTACCTTAGCCTGTTCTAGACTATGCAAGGCCTTTCTTAGCTGAGCTTTTTTTTTTAGCTTAGTCCTCTGTGAAAAGATTCTACTCCTCTTTGGGATTTGAATGTAATTCTTCAGGCCTTAATTCAATTTCTCTTTGAACATTCAGCCAAAGCAGATATTAAATTTTTGTCTTGGAAAACCGTTTTTCTAGTTGCTTCTTATAACGGAGTGGGCAAATCTGTATCTAAATTTACACTGGCTAAATGACTGACTGATTGTATATTTTTTTGTCTACAGTAAATTACCATCACCAAAACCTCCTAAAGCCCATTCCACAAGGTCTGTGATAGCTTCTTCAGCTTTTTGGTCATTAGATTATATTTGTGCAGCTGCAACTTGGGCTAATCCCCACAATTTCATTGCTCATTACAAGTTGGATTTAATTTCCAGGAACAGAGTGGCCTTTGACTGAGCAATGCCCCGAAATATCCTTCCATAAAGGCCTTCCAAGGTTACAGTAGCTTGGGACTCTGTCCCATCCATTGAGGAATGAATGAAATGGGCAGTATCAGATAAAAATATGCTTGCCATAATGTTCCATCTGTGTTGTCCATTTTCATTCTTCCTCAACTTACTACCCACCTAACCCATCTTTTATTTCTGGAAATATCTAAGAGTTGTCAGGAACCTCTGTTCCTTGTTTGAGCTCCAGCTTCCCTTTTCCTTTCTGACTTTGTTTTTTTTTTCCTTTAATAGATTGCCCTATTATATATATATATATATATATATATATATATATATATATATATATATATATATATGGGCAGCAAATTTGATATGACATACTTTAGGTTGGCAGGGCATTATTGGTAAAGAGAGGAGCTTGACAGCTGTAGGATTCGGTCATCTGGTAGAAGCATCAGAGTCAAATTCAAGTATTAGATCCAAACCCATCAGTTGAGGATGAATAAAAATGGACAACACAGATGGAATGTTATGGTAAGTACATACCTTTTTTTATAACCATCACAATTGGGCAATTCTAGACGGGATTAAGGCTAACTATACTACGGGTCCCTGTCAGTTTATCGAAAAATTATTTCATCAAATGGCAATTTCAGTGCAATTACATTGAACATACTGTTCGTCAGACTGTTTAGTAAGATTGCAGTACAGTAAGGATTGAGAAATTTGCCCTTTCCCCACTGTAGTGAGATCTCTGAGTTGGTATATATAATTGGGGGGAGCACAGCCCTCCATGTGAGGGGAATTCGATGAATAGCATTTCTGATGAAATGCTGTTTGCTAAAGTGACTGTTTGCTGAAGTGATATAGACCCCTTTACCATAGTCTTGGTTACATCTCTGGCTTTTTCAAAAAGTGACTTTTCTTTAAGTATTCTAGAAGCAGCAACTTGCTCTTCTGTATGTACTTGTACAAAGCACTTCAAACTGAAGTCCTTCTCCTAGTCTAAAGCATGCTTTACTAGGATCATTGTCAAGTAGTTGCTGAAACCTTCGTCTTTCTTCTTCTTCCCAGTCATTATAAGCTATGGTATTATACCCATATAGCTTTGGCTATTGCAGCTGTGATCAAATGAGCATAGTGCAGCTGTTTAAGTAACCTTACCATAACAGTGGTTGTTTGAATGATCATTCCTGCAATAGCCACTCCCTTCCTTCCTGCATCCCCTTGTTTTGGTAAGTTTTTGTTACCAGATGAGACTCAGTTTTATTTTCCTAGCACTGATATCTTTCAGGGTCCCAGGTTCCCTCTGTCAGCCTAAAAGCTCTGAAAGGCTTGGTGCCCAAACCATTGTTTTTCTTCAGCTCTCCTCTATCTGATAATGAGTTGGGCACATGGAAGGTACCATTAAACTTTGGAAGTTTGGCTGGCTGTTGTATCCTGTTCAGGATATCACCCATGTAGCTAAAACTACTGCAGCAGTGATCATTCGAGCATTTACTGTTATGGTAAGTATACTTACACAACTGTACTTTCTTGTAAGTTGTATAAAGTTCAAAAACCATCATAAAAGAGGCTCCAAGGTCAAAGAGTAGACATTCGAATCAAGCCAGGTATCTAAGGACTTAAATGATTCTAGTGATTATATTTCCTTGCTTGTAATGAATGTCCATTTCATGATCTCACAGTAGTTTGGGTGATGAACCTTGATGTAAAGGTAGATGTTCTTCGTTCCACATTGCTGCAGTCCTTACTATTGGGTAGTCCGCTGTCCAGTCGGCCCGAATACCAGAGTATATGGCTGACGTCGGTCAGGGCGCATTAGACTGACGTCAGTACGTCAGGGTACTAATGCGCATGACCGACGTCATATCCTCAGTCTTTTTTGCCGCATGGTCCGATGCAGAAGCAGTTTTGCGAGTGCAGGTTGGCGTTCTGAAATATTTCAAACCGGAGTTTCAGACCGAATCAGAAGTTGGCTAAGTACCCGTTGGGAACATTTTGGTTTTTCTTGCCTCAGTATTTAACCGGATGTCAGAAAAAGTGAATAACTGTATTTCTTGTGGGAAACAGATACCTCATAGGGATTACCATACCTTGTGTATACCTTGTTTAGGGCCTGAGCACGACGTTGTTGGATGCCGCTCTTGTGCTGGGTTTAACAAACGCACTATTAAGAGGAGGTTAGACTGTGCCAGGTTAGTGTTTGGGAAGCGTTGCAATTATAAAATGCCGTCGGATGCTCCGGCCGCTTCGTCAAGAAGCGCAAGGACAAAACAGCGAAGCCTAGGGTTGATGAACCGCAGTCCCGGACGCGGTTCTTTAGAAGGCTCAGTGGAGCCAGAGGTTTTGCCAGGAGTTTCTAGGAGTCTCAGGCAGAAACTTTACTGTTACAGGATGTGCCTTCTCAGGAGGTAGGCCAGGCTGAGGGGCTTCTCAGGTAACTGTTCTTCCCTCTCTTCCCAAGGTAGTTAGAGCCTCTCCTTCTGTTGCCAAAACTTTTTGAGAGGTAGGCCAAGTTCAGCTTCAGTGGGGCTTCTCCTAGCATTTCGGTTCTGTACCTAAGAAACATATGCTTAAAATGGCAGAAGATTTGATTACTATGATTAGAGGTTCTATGCCCTCCTGATAAGAGGCCTAGGGTGGAACCGGAGTTTGATAGTTTTGAACAGTGTTCAGAGGCTTCTGAGTCTTCATGCGGAAGATTTGCTGGAGTATCCTCCTTATTCTGATTCTGATGTGGATGATTCCACTCCTACAGCTTCTCCTCCTGAGGATTTCTCATTTTCAGAGACTCTGCATTCCATGAGGGAGCACTTTAAATGGGAAGGCCAGGATTACTCTGATTCAGGAAAAGGCTTAGGGAATTCTTGTTTTACCCCAGCATAGGCCCTTAGCTATACCTCCTGTGTTGAATGTGGTGGAAGATGTTTTGCAGAGGCTTCCCTGAACCCTGACTCTTTGCCTCCTGCTCCTGTTAAACCTGATAGGTACTATAGGGTGCCCGAAGCTCATAAGTATTTATTTAAGAGTCCTAGGGCGGACCCAGAAACTGTTTCTCAGGGGCCTAAAGGTGTTAAGGCCTCTGTGGTTAGAAATCCTGTTCCCACTGATAAAGAGGCAAGGGCTTTGGATAGGTGGGGAAAGAAAGTGTATACTTCTTCCACTCTAGCCATGAGGCGTTGAATTGTCAGTTTCACATGCTAAAATATCAAAATTATCTCCTTTCACAATTGAAATCTAAGGTGGATGCTTTGGCGGAAGGTATTGAGTGTAAAGAGTTGCTGGATTTGGTTCATGTGTCTGAACAAGTGGGTAAGCATTCTTTGCAATGTGGTTTTGATGCCGTACAGGCCTCCTCGAGGGTGGCTGCCACTAGTTCTGTTCTTCGCAGGCATGCCTGGTTGAGGGATCAGAATTTGGCTGAGCATGTTAAGACAAGGATTTTGGATGCTCCTTTACAGTCTGATGTGTTGTTTGGTTCGCCTGTGGAAGCAGTTTTAAAGAAAATGGAGGACAAAGCTAAGTCTATGCAAACTGTTAAAGATTTTTACAGGTGCAGCCACGAAGTTTAGTAGAAATTGGCCTGCTAAGGGGTGGACATATCCTGCTTATGATTCCCAGTCTAGGGGTAGGTCTAGACGTGGTAGGGGCAGAGCTCAAGGTTCTTTTAGGCCTAGAACAGGGAGTTCACCTGCTCAGACTTCTGGTGAGGGCAGGGGTCAGTCCTTTGGTAAACAGACCCAATGACCTGCCTTTTCAGCTGCCAGTAGATTCTCGTCTGGCAGCTCCTTTGGGAGGAAGACTGCCTCTTTTCAAAGAAAATTGGGATTTAATTACTCAAGACAGATGGGTGTTGGATATCATTCACCACGGTTACAGGTTTTATTTCCATACATTGCCCCTTTCAAAGGCATGCCAGGCGTTCCTCCTCCACAAAGAAAAGAGGCTCACAAGCAAATTTCTCAGTTACTCCAGATGGGGCCATTCAGCCAGTCCCTGTATCAGAAAGGGGCCTAGGATTTTATTCTCGCCTGTTCCTAGTACCAAAGAAGGGAACACGTGGAGACCAATTTTGGATTTATCTCTCCTCAACACTTATCTGGACATTCCCAAGTTCAAGATGTTGACGTTACAACAGCTTTTACCTCTGCTGGGCAAAGATCACTGGATGGTAACTTTAGATCTCAAGGAAGCTTACCTTCATGTGCCTATAAGGCTAAGTTGCAGGAAGTATCTGCGGTTTCGAGCTGGAAATTCTCATTATCAGTTCTCTGCATTGCCCTTTGGCTTATCTACTGCCCAGAGTATTCACAAAGGTTCTGGCTCCAGTGATAGCTTACTTCAGGCTACAAGGAATTCAAATCTATCCTTACTTGGACGACTGCCTGATTCTGGCTCAAGAAAAGGAAGACCTTCTACAGCATCTGGAATATGTTATAGCAGTGCTAAGATGCCTAGGGTATTCTGTGAGCGAAATAAAGTCCAGTCTAGTACCCTCTCAAGACATGTGCTTTCTGGGTGTGAGACTGAATACAGCAGCCCAGATGGCCTTTTAACCCCGGACAAACAAAAGAGTCTATCACTTTACTTCCATCAACTATCTCATCAGTCCGTGCTGACTGCAAGGACAGTCCTTCAAGCATTAGGGTTCATGGCATCTTGTATTCTGGTGCTTCCCAATGCCAAACTGCATATGAGGAAGCTACAATGGTATCTCAAAATGTATGGACACAGCACTGCCAGGATTTGGACACTGTCATTCAAATAATACCTTGCCTTCAAAAGAATTTTTGTGGTGGGCTCAGGAATGTCACCTAAACAAGGGACTCTCTGTGACCCGGCCAGAGGCGAGTCAGATTTTAACGACAGATGCCTCGGACATTGCTTGGGGAGCTCATCTAAATGGAAAGTGGATACAAGACAAGTGGCCTGCCAGACTACAGCATCTACATATCAACATGAAGGAGATGTTAGCAGTCCAGTTTGCATTAATGGCTTTCAAGGAGTTACTTCTTCCAGGGCAGGTGTTGATTCTAACAGACAACACAACTGTCATGTGGTACATCAACAAGCAAGGGGGAACACATTCTTATCCTCTATGCAGGCAAGCAATGATTTTATGGGAGACTGCGCTAAGCCTGCAACTAACTCTTCAGGCAAGGTTTCTGCCAGGAGCACAGAACTCCTTAGCAGATGTGTTAAGCAGACAAATCATGGATCCCCACGGGTGGAAACTGGATCTTCATGTATTTCAGAAATTGACAGTGTCATGGGGAACTCCAGACATAGATCTGTTCGCTTCTCCACTAAACCACCAGCTGCCAAAGTTTTGCACAAAGGGGTTTCATCACACAGCTTGGAAAGTGGATGCTCTGTCTTTCAGTTGGAAAAACCTTCATGTATGCCTTTCCACCTCTGCCTCTTCTTCCAAAGGTGCTATTAAAAGTCAGACAAGACAAGCCAAGGATGATTTTGATAGCTCCAGATTGGCCTCGGCAACACTGGTACCCACTACTACGGAGTCTGGTAAGGAAGCCTCCATGGCCTTTACCTTTGATTCCTCATCTGTTATCTCAGAAGGACGGTCATCTGCTCAATGTCAAGCTTCACTCTCTTCATCTAACAGCCTGGCATATTCTGTGTTGAAACACAGCAGGTCTCAACTTCCTCAACAAGTTTTAAATGTGATTATGGAAGTCCTCTTTATTCCAAGTCCAGGGCTGGGTTTGCCACTGCAGTTTTACAGGGCATGTTAGCAGCTCCTAATGCTACTTAGTTTGCCAGCCTCCCTTTTCCTTTGCTTTGGGATTCTACCCACAGGTTATGACTGCAGCAATGTGAGACGAAGAACATAGTACAGTTTTGTACCTACCATAAATGTAGATGTTCGAGGATCTACATTGCTGCAGTCCAATTATCCCTCCCTCCTTCCCCTATATAGTTTGTGGTTGGGTGTTTACTATTTTTGCTCTGGCCTTCTTTCATTCTTAGGCCTTCTGACATCTGGGGCAAGAAAGACTTGAGGATATGGCGTCGGTCATGCGCTCAAGTACTATCACGCACTGACGTCAGCTCCAGGCGACAATGACCGACGCCAGCCCAGCTCTTTGGTATTCGGGCCGATCGAGGACAGCGGACTACCCACAGGTTATGACTGCAGCAATGTAGATCCTTGAACATCTACATTTATGGTAGGTACAAAACTGTACTTTTCTCAACCATTAAAGCTCAATTGGCTGCCATTTCTAATTTACATCTGGGTGAAAATAACTCTACCTTAGCCTGTTCTAGACTATGCAAGGCCTTTCTTAGCTGAGCTTTTTTTTTTAGCTTAGTCCTCTGTGAAAAGATTCTACTCCTCTTTGGGATTTGAATGTAATTCTTCAGGCCTT